>NW_005871051.1:3322667-3326176 GCF_000147115.1 Myotis lucifugus | reverse complement strand
GGCACAGGTGCAATAAGATGCAGCTTCTGGAAAGATGTTTTTCTTGGCCAAAAGCAATGGCATCACCACAGTCTCTCCAAACAGAATCCAATCCTGTTTTGGTTGGAATTTTGAGCCAAGCAAAAAATGCTGGGGTTATCTGACTAGTTGTTCATCAACAAGAAAAATATGCCAAGTATAGAATACTAGAGGCCCGATAGTTAGGATTTTTAAGACATTCGTTGTATTTCTTCATTATATAACCAAAATATCATCCTCTTATGGGATCTTTTTTCATATCTCTAAGTTTATTTTGGCTTCTCCTGTCAAGAGAGTGTGAAGATATATATTCATTCAACAAGTAATTTGGAGTTCTTCCTATACGAATATTACTGAAAACGTTATAAGGCGTATTATGAAAGATGCTGAAAAGATGAAAACAATAAGAAAACAAGAAACTGACAAGGCAACTATTGAAACAAATACAAAAGCGATCTAAGCTAGTGAATGATTTGAGTGGGAGATTAACTTTAGGAATCTGAAGGAAAACTTTAAAAAATAACGTAAAAGCTATTTTAACCAAAGAGACAACACACCACAGTGGGAAAAATACTAAGTGAGGAGTCAGAGGCCTGGTGCTAGTCCAGGCAAATGACTTAGTCTTCCTGTGATTTTGTTTCTTACCCATTAAGTTGGGATAATAATGGAATTAATTTTTCAAATGAGATAGTATATGTTGAAGGTATTTTTAAAAGTTAACTATCCTTTGCTAATAATACAATAGCAATATTTTAAAGTTGCCTTCGGACTTAGTTTCCCTCTTCAGTAGGCTAACTCCCTCCCTCCCCGCCCCCGATCCTGGCCTTATGGAAGCTTAGCAATGAGGCTAGGGTTGGGAAGGAGCACATGTTATAAAGGCTTTGATTCTAGCCAAAGGAAGTCCCGGGGAGACAGGAAGGGGAAGTAAAAGCAAGACATCTGTTCCAGTTTCGGCGGGTCATGGGAGAAGGCAGACAGAGATAGGAGAGGCCCACAGGGTGACAGATGTGAGCCTCAAAATAAATGTCCTCTCCAGGCTTTGGTCCCAAGGGGGGGGAGGGGGTAAGTTAGGGCAGGGTTTCTTGCTTTAACTTATTTTACTTATTTATTTTTATTGTGGTAAAAGATATAACATTTACTGTTCTCTACAGCAGCTGTACCCTTTCACATTCCCACCAACAGGGCACAAGCGTTCCAATTTCCCCACATTCTCACCAACACTTGTTTTCTATTTGTTAATAGTAGCCGTCCTAATGGGTGTGGTGCAGTGTCTCAGTTGAGTTTTGATTTGCAGTAGTGATGTTGCGCATATTCTCATGTGCAATAAGCTATTCAAATATATTTTTGAAGAAATCTTTATTTAGGTCCTTTGCCCTTTTTTGAATTCAGTTTTTTAAAATTGACTTTTAGGAGTTCTCTCAATATTCTGTCAGCCCGGGCACTGAATGGTCCTGGGTTTGATTCTGGTCAAGGGCATGTACCTTGGTTGCAGGTTCCCTGGCCCTGGTTGGGGTGTGTGCAGGAAGCAACCAAATCCATGTATCTCTCTCACATCGACATTTCTCTCTGTCTCTCCCTCTCCCTTCCACTCTCTCTAAAAATCAATGAGAAAGTATCCTCAGGTGAGACAGTCCCGGGCAGATGCTCTATCCATTGAGCCAAATTGGCTAGGGCTGGAATTGCTTTTAAGGTGAAAACAAAACAAACAATAAAAAAAACCCCCAAAAACCCTAAGGGCAGCAATAATGATCCATATTAGCTCTACTTATTTTTATCCTAAATTTTGTTTGTTTCAAGCTCAGTTGTAACAGTGGTTAATTAATACAAGAGGTTAAGGGTAGTAGGTGTGGGGTTGCTGGGTCCAGAGTAAGTTGTAGAAAGAGAACATGTTTGTACAGGACGTTTTTTGTATGTGGTGGGTGTGTGGCGTTCATGAGTTCCGTGGAGGCACCTACCCATGATGCCTGGGATCAGTGGTTCTCAACCTTGGCTGCACATTAGAATCACCTGGGAATCTTTTTAAAATCCTGATTTCTGGGCAATCCTACTCCGGAAATTCTGTTTCTTTGTTACTCATGTTGTGGTCACACCCCATAACAAAGAAACAGAATTTCCGGAGGATGAGGCCCCGAAATCAGGATTTTAAAAAGATTCCCAGGTGATTCTAATGTGCAGCCAAGGTTGAGAACCACTGCCTGGGATGGACAGAGCCAGGGGAATAAAGGAGTCAGGGCTTTTTGTTACATGTGAGAGGACACAGCTGAACTGAGGGGAGGAAATCGAGGAGGGGCATTGATCAGGAGGGGAGATTGATCGGCTTCAGGGGTAGAGTTCATTCAGTCACATTTGCCTTCCAGGGTTTAAAAGACATCTTTTTCTCTCCCTCAGCTTCCCTTCCTTTGAAGTTGGCCGCATTCACAGGCATTGGTGGTAGTTGTTATCACTGGTTTGCATCCTTCCAAATGAGTCATCCTAGTTTAAAGGGCTTCTTTTTCTGAACGGATTCAGCAAAGCCCCAGACTGAGTTGCTGGACCAATGTTCCCATCCGGGAAGCGGTCACTGTGGTTGGTCTGTAATAGGATGACCAGCTGGGTCGGAGGTGGGAGGTGGCAGGTGTTAGCATCCTGGTATCAATCCTGCGCCAGGGGGAAGGGCAGCCCCCCCTTCCTATCTAGTCCCCTCCTCCCCACCTAGTTACCAGAGAAGGGGGAGAGATGAATACCGAGAGCACATATTAAAAAAAAAAGCCAAATTACGGATATCCACTATTTTGGGGGGTGGGGGGGGATGTTTTGGGACCTCCTCCATGTAGGTACAGTTGTTGAACTTTAAATCCAGCAAATCTTTCCCATACCTGGATAGATACCACGCATAGGGGGCAATGTCCCTACATTTCAGCGTTTTTACTCTTTCCCCCGGTGGGACTGAGTCAATGTCGATGCTACAGAAGAAGCAAAGAGAAAGCCGGGAATATTAATATAGAGCATTTTTACATTTTAGTGCCCTCTGTAGGCAAAGTAGCTCAGAGCGCTTTCAATAATCCATTTTTAATCGTGACCACACCCCGTGTAGGTGACGGGAGTATTACGGTCTGGCCCTTGCAGGTGGGGAAGTCGAGGCATGACACCCCTCCATTCAGCTTTCCCGTGGGATTTAGGAAGAGTCTGGGTGCACGACCTCGGAGGGCGCCCTCCCTCCTCCGCGGCGCCGGTGACAGTCCTGCCCCTTCCCGCCGCAGGGGGAGCAGCCGGCTCCTCCGCAGCCTCGGATTCGTCTGCGCCCCGCCGCACCCGCCCCGTTCACCTTCCCGGGAAAGTCTCCGCTTGGCCAAGGTCTGCCCGTCCCTCCCGTCCTCTCCCCGTCTCCTCCCCGGGTCCCCGACGTGCCCAAGGCCCCCGGCGGCGCGCCCCCGCCGGGAGGTGCGGGGCAGATACTGCCCCCGGCGTCCGGCGAGAGGGGACGACTGCCCTGCCGAAAGTGAAGCTGCCGG
>NW_005871051.1:3321518-3322167 GCF_000147115.1 Myotis lucifugus | reverse complement strand
GAAGAAATCCCATAAACAATAGACGGGCCCGAGGCAGGGAGCGAGCGGGGGACGGCCGCTGAAGGAGCGCCCCGCTACCTCCATAAGCGTCTCTCCGAAAAACCACAACGAGGTACCCAGGGAGGAGAACGGCGGCACACGGTCCTTCGGCACCCCGTGGCAGCGGGAGCTGCAGGCGACGAGCAGCGGCGCACGGGCCGCCAGCTTTCACGAGAGAGGCCCGGCGGAGAGCACCCGGGCGCGGGTCCCGACACCGACGACTGCGGGGCCTACCGCCCCGCGCCCCGCGCCTGTCCCCGTCCGCAGAGCCCGGTGAGTGCGCGCCCGGGCCGGGCCCTCCGCCGCCGGCACCGGCCCGCGGGGGCGGCTTTGTTTTCCTCCGGGCGCCCCGGCGCGGCCATTCATTTGACATTTTGCCTCCCGCTGCCCGGAGCGCGGGGGGAGTCCGGACGCGCGTGCGGGTGGGTTACCCCGGGCGCGCACTTCGGGGCTCGGAGCATCCCCGGGGAGCGGAGGCTGCGGTTCCTCGCGGGCGGAGCGAGTGGGAGCTGCCTGGCTGGCTCGGGCCTGGAGGCTCCGGGCTGCGGAGGAGGACGTCGGCGCCCGCGAGGCCGTGCGGCTGCAAGAAGCGGGCTCCCCAGCGCCCCGT
>NW_005871051.1:3315092-3321418 GCF_000147115.1 Myotis lucifugus | reverse complement strand
CTCTGAGTTTTAGGAGCGTCTTTGCAGGCGCGTTGATTGCCTTCGGAGTGGGACGGCTGTGGAGACGCCGCAGGGGCTCACAGAGCTACAGGGGTCCAGGGATCTTGAGCTCGGAGGAGGCGCGCGTCTGCGAGCATCGTCCTAGACACAGGTGGGCAGCGGGCAAACTTGGCGGAGGCTTCCGCCTCTTGGTATGTTTCTGCGTTCACCGTCCCCGAGTCCAGCAAACTCAGAGTGCGCATTGTACCTGTGCCTTTGTCCAAGTGTGGCGCTTGTCCCTTCTTGAGTAGTTTTCTGTGCTTGGTCATTTAGAAGAAAGATTGTAACGCAATTAGTAGAGTCCTCTATTAGACCTGGTGAAATTTCATATGCTCACTTGTTTGCCTGACAAGTATGATTTTCTTTTTTAAAAAATGTATGTTTTTATTGATTTCAGAGAGGAAGGGAGAGGGAGAGAGAGATAGAAACATCAATGATGAGAGAGAATCATTGATGGGCTGCCTCCTGCAGGCCCCACACTGGGTATCGAGCCCACAACTTGGGCATGTGCCCTGACGGGGGAATCCAACCGTGACCTCCTGGTTCATAGGTCAAGGCGCAACCACTGAGCCACCCTGGCCAGGCTAGTGTGATTTTCTTTTTACTCTTTCGCCTTTTCCTTTTCCCTTAAGGGCTCATTTCTTCATTGCCTAGAGAGAGCTACCCCGCCCCTCACAGATGGCTGTGTGTCCTGAGAGATTATCTTTAAACGGACACCCACAGTTACCTATAGACAAAGAAGGATCAATTACTAGGCTCACCTTTGTCCTTACTGAAGCTAGAGGCCTAGTTGGGATGAGGATGTTATTCATGGTGTGACAGTCTGGAGGTTGCTAATCTGTTTGGTCATCAGCAGATTCCTGCAGGGATTGTTTATATAGTGTGGGAGGCAGATGGCCTCCCTCACAAGGGGAGCTTAGCATAAAGGGTCATTGTGTTCCTGCGAAATTAGCCACCTCACTGTTGGGAGATGGAGTGGGGTAGGGTAGAGGGCGGGGCAAACATCATCTTGATCTTTCAAGGGAGACCAGCAGCCTAACCAGTTCAATTCTCCTTTCTCTGTACATTTAAAAAGTCATACTTAAGCTGTTTGTTTTGATTATTTCTTTGGCGCACTTTGGCCTCACTTGTGGTTATGTGGAGCAGTTTAAAGAGTTATGTTAAGGAAAAGTGTCTTTGCATTTAATACGATGGTACCACTTATGGGGACAAACAGTCGTAAGTTCCCGAGCTCTTGTTCATGTCACAAATGGCTCCTGGGATGCATAGTGTCAGCTAGCTGAAAGGGCTTCACTGCGACTGCATTAATCCCATTCGCTCTAAAGGAGTTTCTTCCACCATCGCCAGGACAGGTGGTTCCCAACTCTCAGGATTTGCTCCCCGCCCAGCCCCCCAGCTATGGGTCGCTTTACCGTGGCCTCCATCACAGCACTGAGCAGCCTGGGGCCATGAATCTTGGTGAATGGCTGTGCCCTCTGTGAAGAAACCAGAGGCATTCTGAACATTTGCGATGAGCAAGCGGGGCTTTCCTGCTCCTGCCACCATGGTCGATCGTTTATGTGCTGCACATCGTCACGCGATGACAGAAATGGTCTTCCCTCTGTGCACGTGAGGGAAGAGGTTCCAGCAAATGAATACTCACCAGCCACAGGACGCCGTTTAACGAAGAGCATGAGCAACGTGGACCCCCTCCGAGCAGGAAGTGTGGGATGAAAGGGAGCATTGGCTGTTTCCCATGGGCCATGCGCACATTCTCTTACTCTGTTCAAGCCTTGTCCGTCACTGTCTCGGCAAAAGGCAAAGCAAGGAAGGTTGTTACCTGGGACTGAGGACAGATGCTACGGCCTTTCTTCTGGATGAACGTGTTTTGCAGGAGAGGTGGCTTTTGGGCTCTGCCCAGTGTGCTCTGGCATCAGGGAAAGGATCCGTCGTTCAAAATACTTGTTAAATCTGTGGCTGGTACCTGGGTACCATCTTACCAGGCTGCTGTCTCCCGTGGAGTGTTCCTTTAAGAGGAACCTGAGGCTCCAGACCTGGGGCTTGCTGTGGCCCTGGCCTGGGCCACGCTCCAGTGTGCTGCTGCCTGCTTCCGCGGGTGGAAACGGACCAGTTTTGCATGGTGTGGTGGGTAGGGAATTGCCAGTTTCCTTGTGGAGAGACAGACCTGGCCTGCAGGAGAGAGGACTGCGTTTGCATTTTGGTTGACCTGATGGAGGCAGGGGTGGCTTCTTGGTGCGCAGGATGTCTCTGGAATGAGGGTATGAGTGAGGGATCAGAAGGCTGACCAGACCTGCTGCTTTGCCGGCAACAGCCCCAGTTAATTCCTGTTGACCTCTCTTACCAAACTATCAAATGCATCCCTTTCATACGTACAAGCGTCCTGGTTTGGATGATAAGTCATATGATCATCCTACATGTTAAGGAATCTTGACTGTTTACTTTACCACCCTCTCTTGACCTTGCATTTTGAGTCTTGCTTTATTTCAATCTCTTATTATTCAATGCAAAGATAACAAAAGTAAAAACAAACAAATAATATATGCATATCGAAAAAAATAGCAAGAAAGATAGAAAAAGAAGGTAAATGGATCGCTTGCCGTCTACTTACATATATAGGAAATAAAGTAGTTGCATCCGTAAGTTGTTAAGTGTCTAGAGTGGCTCTAAGCCTGTGCTATCATTGTCTTCAAGAACGATGAGAATGAACACTTCCCCGTTTACCCAGGGCCGACAGGAATTGGGACAACTCTTGTGAGCGGGAGAGCAGCCCAGCAAAACCTGTTTGTAGGCCTGCTGGGCGCGTGGCTCCGGCAGACAGGAGTAAACGTTTCAGGGCCGAGGGTCTGGTCCAGGTTCTGGAGATTTGCTGCGAGTTCAGAGCACAGGTGTTGTTGTGAGGACTCGACTCCACATTCTCTGAGTTTCCAAGTTCTCTGGGCCACACGGCTGATGGAAGAGCCCTTGTGTTCTGTCCTCTCTGCTGGCCCCAGCCTTGGGTTGGGGTCCCAGCTCTGGGTGCAGAGGGCTTGCAGAGGAGAACTGCGGAGCCTGCCCCCCGTGAGAACATTTTCACAGGGGTGTGAGGTTGTGCAGGTGACCTGGCAGGGGTTTGGGTTCCAGGGCTGGGTCTATGGTTGGCGGCACCGATTTCTGCAACAATCGTGCTCCTTTGCTTAAGAATCGCCTGTCTTTCATAGTTCAATGGCAGTGGTGGCCAGTAGGTGTTCCAATTAAGTATGGCTGTCACCTTTTCCATACTCCCTTGCAATCCCCAGAAGCTTGGTCAGCATGTCTGAATAAGAAGAAATGTATGTATTTCTTTTATAAGTAGGATGACTATGTAAATTTTTTTGGGTCCAGACAAGGACATTTCTGAGAGTAAAAAGGGAGCACCAGATCAAGAACTATATAACCCGGGGCTCTCCCAGGAAAACGGTGAAATGTGGTTGTCTTAACTATGACCCAAGTCATTAGTTTTTTTTTTTTTAAATATTTTTATTGAATTTTAGAGAGAGAGAATAAGGGAGATGGAGAGAGAGAGAGAAGCATTGATGTGAGAGAGAAATCAGCTGCCTGCTGCACACCCCGTACCAGGGATTGAGCCTGCAACCTGGGCATGTGCCCTGACCAGGAATCGAACCAGCAACCTTTCTGGGCATGGGTGGTGCTCAGCCAACTGAGCCACACTGGCCAGGGTGTCATTAGCTTTTATACGAAGAATACCTGTAGGATAGAAAAATGTCCTTAGCTTCTAGATTAGTTCATATGTGTGTGTGTGCATGCATATATACTTATATGTATATGTTTATATAAACATTGATCATATATCTGTAGATATGTATATTGTGGGGTTGAGATGAACCAGTTAAGAAGGCCTAGTCCAGCGGTTCTCAACCTGTGGGTCGCGAACAATGAAAATACATCCTGCATATCAGATATTTACATTACGATCCATAACAGTAGCAACATCACAGTTATGAAGTAGCAACGAAAATAATTTTATGGTTGGGGGTCACCACAACATGAGGAACTGTATTAAAGAGTCGCGGCATTAGGAAGGTTGAGAACCACTGGTAGTCATTTGGAAAACTGTGGCCTTCATCATCTCTTTCAAGGATTGACTTTTCAGCTAAACTGTCAGCAACCAGCCTTTCCAAACTTGAGTTCATCTCCTCCCCTGGGTAATTATAATACCGATCCCGTTGGTATAATTTTCTTGCTTGAAAATCTTCGCCAGCTCTCCATTTTCTGTTTAAGTCTCAAGGTGAGATCCGCAGACAGTTTGGTGAAAGAAAAATCAATGAAAAGTTTCATTCATTCATTCCACTACTATTTATTGAGCACCTCCTGTGATTCAGTCTCTGATCTAGTTGCTGGGAAATACCAATGAGTAAAACAAAGATCCCTGCCCTTGTGAAGTTTTCTTTCTATTGGGAATGGAGGGGTGGGAGTGGGAGACAGATAATAAACCAAATAAATAAGTAAATTACATGGCATGCCAGGTAAGGAGGCAAGTGCTTTGAGAAAAAGAGAAAGTAGAGCAAGGTAAATATGGTTGAGCAGGCTTCATGGTGAAAGACCTTAACAAAGACTTAAAACAGCGGTTCTCAACCTGTGGGTCGAGACCCCTTTGGCGGTCGAACGACCCTTTCACAGGGGTCGCCTAAGACCATCCTGCATATCAGATATTTACATTACGATTCATAACAGTAGCAACATTACAGTTATGAAGTAGCAACGAAAATAATTTTATGGGTGGGTCACAACATGAGGAACTGTATTTAAAGGGCCAGAAGGTTGAGAACCACTGACTTAAAAGGAAGCGAGAGGGGTTACTCATGTAGATACCTGAGGGTGGGTGTTCCAGGCAGAGGGAACAGCCATTGCGAAGGCCCAAAGGTGAGAATGTTCAAAGGCTAGCAAGATGGGGTGGGGTGACCAGGCGGGTAGTTGGAAATGAGATCAGAAAGGCGGTGTAGGAGTGACAGAGCGTGTATGAGAGTGTTTGTGATTGTAGCAGAAAGCCCATCATGTTCTTAAAACTCACAATATTAAACATGGTGTCTGTGCCATGAACCCTGCACTGGTTAGCATAGCTCACATTACCCAGGGTGCCCTTTATCTTGGTTAGTATACTGCTTATATCACTTGCTTGTTCATTTGTTAAAATACCATTTTGGTTGTCGCTGGTCTTAAGTGGGCTCCCCATTTCACAAAAATACATCAGCGGCTCAAAAGTGGTTCATGGAAGAGTGGCAATAGTGATGAAGATAGTCATGCTAATGCCACAGTTCAGTGCATCATAAACATACTTAGAGACCCGAATCTCACTGCAAATAGAAAATGCGAATCTCTGTGTATAAAAACAAGGGAATCTGTGGGAGCAACAATTTCAAAACAGTACCTGAAATTGACAAGTGCCAATGGCAGTGTGACAATGATCTCAGAACTGTTTATCGTAGGGTTTACCATCCCTTTGCTCCTACTCCCCAGTCATCGCCTGTTATGAAACGTTGTCTAATCATGGCACGAAGCCATGGGTGTTTTGGTGTCATTTTCAAACAAAGCACAGTGGCTTCTCTGTTACGCGATTGAAGTTTTCCAGGACACGCCCACAATAAAAGCTTTCCATGACAAAATTAATGTATGCCATTGCTGCATGTAGGGAAGAGACTAGAACTCTGGTGGCATTGTTAAAGGATCCTTGGAGCAAAAATGAGTCATATTATTGAAAAGACACTTGGAAAGTCAGCGGGGAGGTTAAAGACACATATTATCCTTAGAAACCAGAAGTTATTGACAGAATTCCTTTGTCAAATGACACGGTTGGCTGTTGCATAACATCAGTGGAGTAAGAGTGAGAGAGCGATTACTATCAAGTACATGCCAGTGGGTATTTCGCTTTATGGCTGGATGAAACCACCGGTGTCATGCAGAGGATGAATCAGCTCTTGGCATCTGTTCAGGGAGGAGTGCTTGGCTTTGTTCATTTATCACCGAAAACCCGAGCGATGAGGCAAAGAGGTCTTTCTTTTCGTGAACCATTATGCATGAACCTGGAAGAGTTAGTCAGGGGGCAGGACGACAGTGCACTGGTTTTATGTTCAGAGAAGAAGGTGGTGGCTTTGTGAAGAAAGGAAGTTGCACCTAGAAGCCCATCCGCAGGCTGCTCCATTCACAGAGAAGGTAAAGGGCCTCTGAACTTGAGGAGATACTAACAGGAAGAGGGGAAACTGGATGCAGTGACATTGGGATCCCTGAATAGGTGAGTGCAGTGATGGGCAGGG
>NW_005871051.1:3294896-3314769 GCF_000147115.1 Myotis lucifugus | reverse complement strand
CTAGCTGGTTTGGCTCAGTGGATAGAGTGTCAGCCTGTGAACTGAAAGGATCCGGGTTCGATTCTAGTCAAGGGCGCATGCCTGGGTTGTGGGCTCAATCAATGAATCAGTGATTCCTCTCTCATCATTGAATGTTTCTATCACCTCCTCTCCCTCTCCCTTCCTCTCTGAAAATAATATATATATATTATTTGATATATATATATCAAAAGTTCTGCTACAATCTTAGCACAAGGAACTTTTTTCTGTTAAAAGAGTAGGAGGTCTCTCCCCGACTGGTTTGACTCAGTGGATAGAGCGTCGGCCTACGGACCGAAGGGTCCCAGGTTCGATTCCAGTCAAGGGCATGTACCTTGGTTGCGGGCACATCCCCAGTGGGGGGTGTGCAGGAGGCAGCTGATTGATGTTTCTAGCTTTCTATCCCTCTCCCTCTCTGTAAAAAAAATCAATCAAATATATTTTTTTAAAAAGTAGATCTACACTGACCATAATGGGTTAAAGCGGTAATTTTTTCAGTAATAGACAATCCTTTAAATACTAAGCATACTCCTTGTCAGTGACCCATTGGAAGAATGAAAGCACAAAGACATGGAACTTAGGCCCAGGAAGTCCGATGGGTATTTGGGAGCCTATAGAGACCCGTGGTGGGAGGAACCTAGGCTTTAGGATTGTGCTTTAAGATACTGGGTGACATAGGGTACAGGTCCGAAGAGGTCACGTCACAATTGGACATGACCTTTCTTACACTTTTGCCTTAGGCTTGGCCTCATTTCAGACAAATGGACTTGATACTCAAAGGTCTTCAGGACATGGTGTGTATTGTCCCTGACCTCAGCTAGAAAGCATGAAGGGTCTCTAGTATTCTTGGGTTTTCTTTGCACAGGCCTCCCACCTGGAATGCCCACCAATTCTACTTACTTCTCCAGGCTCCACATCTCCATTGTCTTCCTGTAAGCAAGTAAAAACAGTTGTTTTCATCTTCTTCTCCCCACCTTACCCTTCTGAAGAAGAAGGCATTCCTGAAAGTAAATGCAGCTTCCTTTACCAGTGCTTGACCGTAACGGTGGGGGTAGAGTGAGCATCATAATTGGGGAGGGGAGGGGAGGGGCGTTAGTGGGAAGTGTGTTTGATTTGACATCTCCCCCACCCCCATCCCTGATGCAGATATGGCACCCTGCCTGGGAATCACCAGTGTAGAGCGATTCGGTGGTGCTTTAGGGGTGCCCTGCTTGTTCCTGGTAGTGTTTTTGCCAGCTAGACTTCAAGCACTCTGAATATATGGCATGCTGGCTGACCCCTCTGTATAATGTCAAGTATTGATCACAGAATGAGTGTGCAATAATCAATGCCTGATGACTGAAGGAACCATCTGCTTTTTCTTCTCACGGACCATTATGAAAGGCTGTTATTTATGTGAGTCCGATATTAAGTTGGCACAGATGCTGAAAGATGAGCATTTTTGTCGTTTTAAAATGGCAGGAAGTCAAGTCTTGGAGGTCTCATTCATTCAGAGAATTCTCATCACAGGAACCGCCTTCTCCTTTTGTAAGTTTGCTGACTTCTTGCTCTTCCAAGTGCAGTCCACACACCAGCAGCATCTGGTCACCTGGGGGCTTGTTAGACACGCAGACGTTCAGACCCCGTGCCAGACCCACTGAATCAGAAATCAGAATCTGCGTTTTAACAAGATCCCCAAACATGTGTGCACGGTGAGTTGGAGAAACACTGTTTTAACTCAGAATTCAGGAAGTGAGGAGGCACATTGACCTGCAAGGAGAAGTCACCTGGAAATGAAGGTCTTTCGGTCTATGGGTGAGGTCCTCAGTGCTGTCTGCCACGTGGCCTGGACTTAGACTTCTTGGAGCAGGTTGCCAGGCCAGACGATGCCCCTGCAGGTGTGCCCTGGAGGAATTCAGTACGTGGGTGATGCCCAGATGATAGACAAGATGGTGATTCCGAGGAGGTGAAGCAGCTGTTGGAGTGAGACACCAGGAGAGCTTGGCAAAGGTAGAGGATGTGGCCACCCAGCCTACAACCAGAGAGAAGGGAGGAGGGCATCCCTTTATGATTGGAAAAAACCTTGACTTTCGGGATTTGGACTCAACTCCTTCAGAGGCAGCAGGTCACAGGTGAACGTTGTGCGTGGAAAGCCTGTGAAGTGGTGAGGATCATATTTTTTAAAAAAATATATTTTATTGATTTTTTACAGAGAGGAAGGGAGAGGGATAGAGAGTTAGAAACATCGATGAGAGAGAAACATTGACCAGCTGCCTCCTGCACACCTCCTACTGGGGATGTGCCCGCAACCAAGGTACATGCCCGTGACCGGAATCGAACCTGGGACCTTTCAGTCCCCAGGCTGATGCTCTATCCGCTGAGCCAAACCGGTTAGTTAGGGCAGAGAAGAGACATTCTTTATCGGAGGACAAAGAAGTGTCACCACTCAGCTCACCCAACTGTTGCCACATGGGAATTTAGTATTTTCAGAGTTTTCAAGTGAAGCTGAAGATGTACATTTGTATGTAAAGCATCTCTTGACTATAATATGTTGGTAATTAAAATGTTTGTAGAACAGCTCAGGCCACACAAAATCCACATGTTTCCTGCATCTGTTTTACAACCCGTTCTGGAGCAACAAAGCATATGAGGTGGCATGATTCCTGGCTTTCTTAGTGCAGGGCACCAAGCACAGGTAGAAGCGTTACCGTCCTGGAGGGACCCTTTGGAATTTTTACTAAGTAAAAGAAATAAAAATGCTGGCCGGCCTGCCTCAGTGGTTGAGCGTCCACCTATGAACTAGGAGGTCATGGTTTGATTCCCAATCAGGGCACATGCCTGGGTTGTGGGCTCGATCCCCAGTGTGGGGCGTGCAGGAGGAAGCCCATCAATGAGTCTCTCTCATCATTGATGTTGCTATCTCTTTCTCTCTCTCCCTTCCTCTCTGAAATCAATAAAAATATATTTAAATAAAAAAGAAACAAAAGATATAAAAGAAGGGAACTGTGTTTGCTTTGATGACCTGACTTAAAATATAATATACTGGAGGCCTGGTGCACGAATTCGTGCATGGGTGGGGTTCCTTGGCCTGGCTGGTGATCGGGGCCAACTGGGGCCATCTCGCCCAGTCTTGATGTGGGGTGGACGGCTGGGAGGAGGGACCACAGGAGGTTGGCTGTGGGAGCGCACTGACCACCAGGGGCAGCTCCTGCTCCTGCGTTGAGCGTCTGCCCCCTGGTAGTCAGTGTGCATCATAGCTACCGGCCCATCATCCGGTAGTAATGATTGCATAGGCTTTTATATATATAGATACCCGAAGAACCTCAGTAACTAACCGTGTTTGAAGGAAAGAGGTAGATGCCTGAAGGAATAATACGTAGGCCCTGAAAATCTGAAATGGAAGGCAGCCTGGGTTGGGATGCTGGTAGGAATGGAGACATGGACATTTCTCTGCACCCTCAGGCTAGGAACACACACTGCAAAGGGCAGTCAAGGCCCGAAGGCTAGACCCTACCTGGACCTTCTTGTGCTGGGAGAGAGGTGTGACTGGAGAGAGAATTTGAGTTAATTTATCTTTGGCATCTAGTTGTTGATTTGGGCAGCTGCTAATATTTGATGTTTGTTGGAATTGGGTTTTTAATTATAGTTTGCTATGTTAAAATTAGCATTTTGTATATTTTGAGAGTGAAAACTAGGGGAAGGAATCAAAATTCTTTCCAAAGACTTATTACTGATTTTTTTTTCTTGTTAACAACAAAATTTCCTGTGGGTCCGGACTGCTGATGGTTTGTCTTTGCATCCCCAGCATCTAGCACGATCTGGGTCAGTGACTGTTTGTTGCCCTGAGTGATTATAAGACAAAATATAATGTATTTTCTCTTTTGGTAAGTCATTCTGTGGGTATTCATTTTCTTTACGGATTTAAAAAAAGTAACAGCTTTATTGAGATATTCCATACCATGAAATTCACCATTTTAAGGTATATCATTCAGGTGGCTTTAATATATTTATAAAGCTGTGCAACCATCACCTCTGTGTAATTCCAGAACCTTTTTCATCACCCCCAGAGAAGCTCAGTGCCTATTAGCAGCCACTCCCCAGGCCAGGGCAACCACAACTCTGCTTTCTGTCTCTATATATTTGCTGATTCTAGACATTTCATATTAGAATTATATACTGTGGAGTCTTTTGTGGCTAGCATCTTTCACTTGCCAGAATGCTTTCAGTGTTGACACCTGTTATAGCAGTACTTCACTCTTTTCTAGCCAAATAAAATTGCGTTTTATGGGTATACCATATCTGTTCATCAGTTGATGAACAGTCAAGATGTGTTCACTTTCTGGCTATTAGGAATAATTCTGCTGTGAGCATTTGTGTAAATGTTTTTGTGTGGCTATGTGTTTTAATTTCTCCTGGGTATACACCTTGGAGAAGAGTTGCTGGGTTGTATGGTAACTCTACCTTCATCATTTTGGAGTTCTGCCAAACAGTTTTGCAGAGTGAGTGCACCCATTTTTACACTCCAACCAGCTATGTTTACAGGTTCCAATTTCTTTATATCCTTGCCAGCACTTGTTATTGGTTTCCCTTTTTGATTTTAGCCACCCCAGTGGATGCGAAGTGGGATTTCATTGTGGTTTTGATTTGCTTTTCCCTAATGGCTAATTATGTTGAGTATCTTTTTGTGTGCTTATTGGCATTTGTATATATTCTTTGAAGGAATGTCTGTTCAAATCCTCTGCTGATTTAAAAATAGTTATTTATCGAATTACTTTTATACTAGAGGCCCAGTGCACCAAAATTCCTGCACTTGCTGGTGGTGGTGGTGGTGGTGGGGACATCCCTCAGCCTGGCCTGCACCCTCTTGCAGTCTGGGACCTCTCGGGGGATGTCCACCTGCCGGCTTAGGCCCATTCCCCAAGGGATTGGGCCTAAGCTGGCAGTCAGGAGTCCTTGGGGGATGTCCGACTGTGGGCCTAAGCTGCAGAAGAAAATTCTCAGGGCTGCCAGCGGGGGCTGGATAGGCTCCGGCAAAACTGCTGAGTTCGAGACATAAGCCCGGCTCTTGCTTAATTGCTGAGTGGAGCTCCCCCTGTGGGAACACACTGACCACCAGGGGAAGCTTCCTGCATTGAGCGTCTGCCCACTGGTGGTCAGTGCGCGTGATAGCGACCGGTTGTTCCCGGGTCGTTCCACCATTAGGGTCAATTTGGGTCGTTCGCCTTTTATTATATAGGATTGTACAAATTCTTTTTATATTCTGGATACCAGATCCTTGCGAGACATATGACTTGAACAATTTTTCCTATTCTGTGGATTGTCTTTTCACTTTCTTGACGGTGTCACGTGTGTGTTCTGTGTGTGCTCCGTGTCGTACCTATCCTTGTTGATCTTCTGATCTATCCATTGTGGAAAGTGGAATAATGGCCCCTCCAATGGTTGTTAAATTGGCGACTTCTCCCTCTAGCTCTGGTAGTTTTTACTTTTGTATTCTGTAGCCTTTTTGTTAGGTACACATATGTTTATACTAATCATTTTGTATGTTTTTTGAATTTACCCACTCTTTTGCTATAAAAATATTCTTCTTTCTCTCTATTAACAATTTTTGTCTTACTGTCCATTTTGTTTGATATTAGTATTCCCACTGCAATTCTTTTTTTGCATGGAACTGTTTGCATGGTATATCTTTATAAACTTTTACTTTCATCCTACTTATGTCTCTGAATCTAAAGTGTCTCTTTGATACAGCATATAGTTGTATCATTTAAAATATGTATTCTGACAATCTCTGCCTTTTTATGGAGGGCTTATTTATATGTAATTTAATTACTGATAATCACGTAGCTTATGTTTGCCTTCTTGCTATTGGTTTTCTGTGAGGTCTTCTATTTTTTTTTTTTAATTTCCAGATTCCTCCATAACTGTGCTATCTTGTGTTAAATATATATTTTCTAGTGTGTCATTTTAAGTCTCTTGTTGTTGCTTTTCTAGAGAAGAGAATTTTCATAGACCTTGACTTCATCATTCCTGAGGATATTATGATTTTTTTTTTTGGAGATATTTTCTTAGTGGTTGCCCTGGGCATTACAATGAACTTCTTAACATAAAACAATCTAGTTCAGATGAATTTCAACTTAATTTCAAAAGTATACAAAACTTTATGATAGCCCCATTCCTTGTTTTATGCATCATAAAGTCATTGGTCCACTTTTATAATTATTACCTTATTCAGTTGTCTTTTAAATCCAATAATGCTTCAGTGAACATAGGGGTGCATATATTCTTTCGAATGAGTGTTTCGGGTTTCTGTGGACATATTCCCGGAAGTGGAATCGCTGGATCATAAGGCAGTTCCATTTTCTGAGGAAACTCCTCCTGTTCTCCACAGTGGCTGCACCAGTCTGCAGTCTCACCCAGCAGCATACGAGGGTTCCCTTTGCTCCACACCTTTGCCAACACTTGCCGCCTGCTGACAGGGGCGAGGTGACATCTCATGGCGGATGAGTAGTGACGTCTCTGATGAGTAGTGACGTTGAGCCCCTTTTCATGCCTCTTGGCCGTCTGTATGGCCTCTTTTGCCGAGACACTTTTTGACTTGCTACTTTATTTTCTGTGGAGGGGCTGTATTTCCTTGTTCATGTGTGTGTTGTAAGTTTTTATTGGGAAATGGACATTTCAAATAGCATAACATGGAAACTCTAAGTCAGAGTTCCCTCCGTCCGCAGGGTTTGGTGTGTTGTTCTTGGTTTCGTTACTCTCACACAGAATACTTGACTTCTGACACTTCCAGTCACCCAATGTTGGAGGTTCCCCCCACCAAGCAGTTCTCTGGACGCCAGCTGGGTGCCTACAGTTTCACTCCGTTCTGACACCATCTACCCGGAGTCGCGCCAGGTCCCGCAGTGAAGGGCTCAGTCTCTTGACCGCTTCCCATCTTCGATGCCCAGGTTGCCCACAACTTCTGTATGACGTGGCCACACATCTGAGGTTCCCATGACCTCCTCCCCTTTGGGTTATTTTGCTTTGCTAGAGCCGCCCACAGAACTCAGGCAAATATGTATGCACGTTGACCAGGGTATCAGAGGATGTGGGAAAGGACATAGGTGAGCAGCCAGAAGAAGAGATACATAGGGCGAGGCCTGGGAGGATGCTGGGCACCGGAGCTCCTGCCCCGAGGAGTTGGGGTGAGTCACCCTCCCAGTGTGGACGCGTTCATCCCCCTGGAAGCTCTCCAACCCCCACGCCACGAGGACTTTTCAGAAGGCCTTGTCAAGTAGGTGTGATAGAGCGTGAACTCCATTTCAGCCCTTGTCTTTTTCAGGAGAATGGGGAGGCGGGGGGGGAGGGGGCTGGGGGAGGAGCCATCCAGGAGCCCATTTAGAGTTGCCTCATTAGAACAAAAGACATTCTCATCACCTGGAAATGATAAGGATTTCAGGAGGTCTATTTTTTTTTTAAATGTTTTTATTGATTTCAGAGGGGAAGGGAGAGGGTGAGAGAGATAGAAACATCAATGATGAGAGAGAATCATTGATTGGCTGCCTCCTGTATGCCTCACACTGGGGATGGAGCCCACAACTCGGGAATCGAACCATGACCTTCTGGTTCATAGGTCGACACTCAACCACTGAGCCACACCGGCCGGGCAGGAGCTAGACATGAGGTCCAGGATGGCTAGGCTCACTGAGCACTTTTGGTTTGTTTTGTGGCTCTGCCATTCCTTAGGGTGCTGTCATCGTCTGTGGGGTTGAAGCTGCATCAGCCCCCCACGTGGGTTCCAGCCGTGAGATGAGAGAGAAGCATGTGGCTTGGAAGGTGCATGGACCACTTCCACTCATTGATAACTGGTTCACCCGTGAGCAGCGTTGGTGAGCACTTGGTCCATGACCACACCTCAACTGCATGGGCTGGCAGACGCCCAGCTAAAGCCATGTTCCTAGGAAAGAAGCAGAGATCAGATTTTGGGCAATGCCTGGCCACCTATCCGATACTTAACTTATCTGAATCTTCATTTCCTCCTCTCTAAAATGATGGTAATAATAGTCTCTCCCTCAGACGGTTGCCTGGAGGGTTCGCTAAGGCAATGCATATGTTACTTATTCAGTTTCTGGCATATAAAGCATGCTTAATAAAGATTAGCTTTTATCTCTGAAGACATTTTTCTAATGACAAGAGCAACTATTGCCTTTTTTTTGTTTTTAATGCTGAGAGAGCTCAAACAACGCTGATTTTACTTCAGGAAAATTGTACTTATTTGCTTCTGGAAAATGGAAAGCAGTAAAAGGCACTGAACTAAATACATGGAGATCACAGATAGAGAAGCGCATTGCCTGGGCTTTTTGTTCAGCTTATTTTTTTAAAAAGTATTATTAATGAAACGTTTCACACTATTTCTTAGAATGGTTTTAATGTAGATAACACATAAATAGGTTTTGAGGTAAGTAGTCCATTAGAGCAATTTAATTTCACTTGTGAAATTTTAGTTAGATTTTCCTCTTAAAATGGGTCATCGCTAGAAGCAATTCATTTATTTGGCAAGATATTTTTAGCATATAGGTTTGCTGCAGAAGTGAGAATTCTAAAATGCCTCTCATTTTAAACGTTTTTCTTATTGTCGCCTGGGGAAATAAACTATGAAACCTCTTACTAACTTAAAGGAACTCCCAAATTTTTTATTATCGATAGTTTTAAAGATATACAAAAGGAGAGGAAACTTACTAGTATTGTAAACTGCCTGATTTTTAAAGTATGTTTTGCGTATTATTTGCCAGTGGCGGTTAGAAAGAATCATTTAAATCTATAACAAATTATCGTCTTTAATCTTTCATAACCAGTTATTATTTTGAACAAAGAAAGATACGTTTATTTTGGGTTTTAGTTTCCTTATTCATTTTATCTTGTCAATTGTTAAGGATCATTTATTAATATATTTTAAAACAAGTCTTAGCAGAAGCCAGTTTTTGGTCCAAAGAATAAAGGTGAAAAGCAACCAGGCAGTTATATGGGGGCTGTCATTAGTGATGTAAGGTTGTATGTTAACTTGGTTAAGTCAGAGTCTATTTCCATTGGAAATGTATTTTAAGTGTGAGAAAACTGACCTTTACATCTATTTGTGTATTAATACCTTACTTTGTTTGATGATAGGAACATAAGAAATAAACAAGTGAAGAATATGTTACGTCTTGGTTTTGTTTGTTAAATTTAGCATCTCTAAAATGTGTTTATTTGTTGCATAAGAATGTTTCCTTGGTTTTCTATGTCTTGGGCAAATGCCAAAAGAGATATGCATGCCATCTGTTTTGTCACCATCAATTATAGAGTAAATTCCCCCAATTCAGGTTGAGTTTTAATCTGCAGCGTTTAATATTTTTTTTATCGGTATGTAGAATCACGGCTGGCTTATTTTGTGGTGAGCTCACGATGATCGTTACATGTGGTAAGACAGGGATGGGGTCTATGCAACCACCAGCCTTGCAGTCACCCTGGCTGGACTTTGTTAACTTGGGGGGAGCCCTGGGCTAAGACAGCTTTGACTTTTACCAAAGGGTTCCTCTAACTGTTTCTGAAGAAAGAGATTGCGTTGGAAAAAATCGAAAGCCCAGAAACAAAAATTAGCACTAGCTTTAATGTATTGCCTACTAGACCACCCTGCTCATTGCACTTTTGATGCTCTATTATATTTTCAAATACTTTTTAAATCACAATCTATATGGATTTGTAATACTGAATGCATAGTGCAGAGATAACTGCAATTGTTACCTAATTCCAAGGACAAACTTCTGCAGTAGGAGGCATGAAGTTGAGGAGCTTTTATGGGAAAAATAAGGCTGAGGGGGAATAAATTTTTTTCTTTATTGATTAAGGTATTACATATGTCTTCTTTTCCCCCTATGCCCCCCTCCCAGCACATGCCCTCACCCCCCTAGTGTCTTTGTCCATTGGTTATGCTCATATGCATGCATACAAGTCCTTTGGTTGATCTCTTACCCCCTCACCTCCCGCCTTCCCTCATAGGTTCGATGGTCTGTTCGATGCTTCTCTGTCTCTGGATCTATTTTTATTCATCAGTTTATGTTGTTCATTATATTTCACAAATGAGTGAGATCATGTGATATTTATCTTTCTCCGACTGGCTTATTTCACTTAGCATAAGGCTCTCCAGGTTCATCCATGCTGTTGCGAATGGTAGGAGTTCCTTCTTTTTTACAGCAGCGTAGTATTCCATTGTGTAGATGTACCACAGCTTTTTAATCCACTCACCTGCTGATGGGCACTTGGGCTGTTTCCAAATCTTAGCTATGGTGAATTGTGCTGCCATGAACATAGGGGTGCATATATCCTTTCTGATTGGTATTTCTGATTTCTTGGGATATATTCCTAGAAGTGGGATCACTGGGTCAAATGGGAGTTCCATTTTTAGTTGTTGTTTTTTTTTCATTTTTAGTTTTTTGAGGATACTCCATACTGTTCTCCACAGTGGCTGCACCAGTCTGCATTCCCACCAGCAGTGCACGAGGGTTCCTTTTTCTCCACATCCTCTCCAGCACTTGTTTGTTGATTTGTTGATGATGGCCATTCTGACAGGTGTGAGATGGTACCTCATGGTCGTTTTGACTTGCATCTCTCAGATGACTAGTGATTTTGAGCATGTTTTCATATGTCTCTTGGCCTTCTGTATGTCCTCTTTCGAAAAGTGTCTATTTAGGTCCTTCGCCCATTTTTCGATTGGATTGTTTATCTTCCTTTTGTTAAGTTGTATGAGTTCCTTATAAATTTTGGAGATTAAACCCTTATCACATTGGCAAATATGTTCTCCCATGCAGTGGGCTTTCTTGTTTTGTTGATGGTTTCTTTTGCTGTGCAGAAGCTTTTTATTTTGATATAGTCCCATTTGTTTATTTTCTCCTTAGTGGGAATAAAAATTTAATGAATGTTAAAAACATTTTTCCTTCATTCTTGATCATTAATATTGAAAACTTATCTGCAAAAAAGCGGACAAAAGAAGAAAAAGCACCCATACACTTCTCATCTGTACCGATCAACTGTTAACATCCTGTCCTCTCTACATATGTATATATTTTTTTCTGAGCTTAAAAAAGTAATTTGCAGACACCATTGCACATCACTTCTACATACTTTTATGTTTCCTAAGAATAAAGACATTTTTCTATCATACCCCAAATTATTATTATTGTTATTACCATTGTTGAACCTAAGAAAATGAACCATAATTCAGGGATATCATTGTCATGTATGTTTCATATTGAAATTATCCCACCACTTTTTAAAAAAAATCCAGGATGCAATAAAATGTCATGCATTGTGCTTGATTTTCCTGTGTCTTCCTTCTGTTTTGTTTTGTGACATTAATTGCTTTGAAGAGTTTCGACCAATTGTTCCACATGTTGGTTTAGGTCAAGCATTTTTGGCAAAGAGACAACTTTTTAGGTTTAGGTCAAGCATTTTTGGCAAAGAGACAACTGAGGTGATATCACCCACTGCACCACAACCAGGAGGCACACGAGGCCTGAGTCTCTTGTTGTTGGTGATCATGGAGTGGGGTTTCCTGGTTAGTGGTGGCCACCATAGCTTTCTCATGTACCAGTGCACTTGTCCTTTTATGACTAGTAGGCAGTCGGTGGGATAATGCTCAAGATCATCTACGCATCCTGTTCCTTAGTAATCTTTCCCTATGTTCGGCCACAGTGGCTCAGTGGTTGAGCGTCGACCTGTGAACCAGGAGGTCATGGTTCAATTCCTGGTCAGGGCACATGCCTGGGTTGCAGGCTCAATCCCCAGTAGGAGGTGTGCAAGAGGCAGCCGATCAGTGATTCTCTCTCATCATTGATGTTTCTATCTCTCTGTCCTCCTCCCTTCCTCTCTGAAGTCAATAAAAATATATTAAAAATATTTCCCCAAGTACTTTTAGCTGTCAGATGTGACTCTTACCTGAATCAGTTACACTGAGATTGCAAAGGGGTTATTTTTTAACTAGAGGCCCGGTGCACAAAAATTTGTGCACTCGGGTGGGTCCCTCAGCCTGGCCTGTGCCCTCTCGCAGTCTGGGGCCCCTCGGGGGCCCCTTCCCCTGGCTGCTGGCACCGGTTTTCCTCCGGCGCCCGGAACCCAGGCCTTCGCTCTTCGCCGGGCGGGGCTGGCGCGATGGGCTTTGCTCTTCGCTCTTCGCTCGCCTCTTGGGCCCTGGGGGCGGGGCCAGCGCAGCGGGCTTCGCTCTTCGCTCTTCGCTTGCTGCTCCTGCCTGGGGCCAGTGGGCTTCGCTCTGTCGCTTGGCGCCTACATATGCAAATTAGCCACCATATTTGTTGGTGGTTAATCTGCATATCACTCCGATTAGCCAATGGTGGGTGTAGCGAAGGTATGGTCAATTTGCATCTTTGCTATTATTAGATAGGATTGTGTCATTCCTATTGCATCTGATAGTTGGCACTCTGCAAGAACTTCCCTCCCCCGTCTTCCCCCTACTAGCATGGATTCATGGATTTTTAAAATGAAATCTGTCATCATCAATTGCCAATATCATACTGCTAGATGTGCCGGTTATCCTAAATCTGGCACCTCTCATGTTCTTTACACGCGACTCCTGGAGCCTTTGAGCGCTTTCCCGCTTTCGGGAATGAAATAAAGGTGTATTTATTTTCTAATAAAGTAAATAAAAGCAGCCTGAACTTTTTACACAATTAAATTTCCTCCTATTAGCAACTGTTGGATGGGAGATGCTGCTTCCCTGTCGCTTAGGGTGTGTGCATAACTTGATTTGCTGAGTGTTACGAGCATATCCGGAGGCCAGTGTTTGGTGTCTTTCCCAAAGCTGTCCTTTTCTGATTTCCGATTCAGGATTAAAACCTCAGAGTGATGCCTCCCGGGACCGTGTGTGGTCCCGGAGAAGTGGAACAGCGTGATGCTGACGATGGAAAAAAGCTTTGGAACCGCCCTCCCCACATGCATCTTCACTGCCTCTCCCTCCTCCCACAGACGTTGGAAATACTGTGTTCACTGGTGCTCACCGGCCATTGTCTTTCACAGATTTTAAATGGGAAAACCTCCCCGACTTCTCTGCTGCCCACATCACCTCCTTTTCCTACTCCCAGCCTCTCCTTAAGCGTTCATGAACCACGGAGTTGCCATTGAAGACGGTGGTGTTGTTTCTGATTTTGTTGTTTCTAGTTGGGGAGAGATCAGAGTGGGGGAGGGAAGGAGCTGGGAAGGACCTCATTCCGGGCGGACACTGTTCCGTCCATCCGTGTTTTCCCATATTCAGTGTAACACCTGTGACTCTAGCTGTGCAGCGTTATTCAGGCTGCACTTCTCTCTTCTTGGCCACAAGATGCTTTTAGGAGACTCCACCCAACACCTGCTGAAACCTAGATACGCTGTCTACCAGCATTGTCATGAGCCACCACTGCGGCAGGCCTGTTATAAAGGAAATTGTGTTTGGCATGACTTATTCCTGGTGAAATCCTGCTGTGTCCTCGGGAAGGCCTCTTCATTGCCCCCAAAGTTCTCACAAACCATTTGCCTGTTTCAGAGGTTTGCAGGCGGGAAGGAAGCTCTGTGATTTCCAGAATCTACCCTTTCCCCTGGCCCTGTCTGGTCCTTTCTTTCTTTTTTTTTTTTTGGTGTGTGTGTGTGTGTGTGTGTGTGTGTGTGTGTGTTTGCAGCTGGATGTTGACTGTGAGCTGATCAGGAAAAACTCTGATCAAGATGTCATAGTATGGACCTCTTTTATGAAAAATTATTTTTGAGGACCCGTCGAGAAGATGTTCGCAGACTTCCTTTTGAGAAAAGCTGACTTAAAGCGAATGTTCTGGAAGTGCCTGTCAATTATTATTGAAAAAGAGAGGTCTTGTCATTGAACTAGAAAAAAAAATTATTTGTAGGTTATCGAAAAAATGAGCACACAATAAGGAGTTTCTGTACTGCTCAGTTCCCGGGAGAGAAGGGGGGAGCGCCAGCGTGAGGACCTCGGTGAGGACACGGGTCGGACACCTTTGCTTCTGATGGCTGGTCTCGGGGCGGCAGCTTGTGGGTGTTCGTCAGGCACCAGGACCTTAGCGCCATCGGCGCTGCCCCGTCAGCTTCCCCAGGGGCGCATTCGCAGGCTGGGCTGGCGACAAGGCTCATCGCGTGAAGTGCCGCCTGGATACTAATGAGCATGCTTACGGGCAGTCCAGAGTGAACGTGTTGCAGGCATTGATCGTAAACTCTTGACTCAAGATGGCTGTCAGATACTGACCTTCCCACTCTGCTCCTAAGAAGCCTTAAAGAGATGCTTTCCAAATACCAAGAATACCATTTTAAAATATATTTTTATTGATTTCAGAGAGGACAGGAGAGAGAGAGCATTAGCGATGAGAGAGAATCATTGATCGGCTGCCTCCTGCATGCCCCACACTGGGGATCGAGACTGTAACCTGGGCATGTGCCCTGACTGGGAATCGAACCATGACCTCCTGGTTCATAGGTTGATGCTCAACCACTGAGCTAATAAAAGTGGGGTTAATTGATAACTCCCAGGGTGGTTGTGAGATTCTGATGAGATAAAACATTAAATCTCTACTACTGTGGCAGGCATAGGTGTCCAATGAATAATTGGTACACACCTCTATATACTAATTAAGTATAATATTAAGTATATTAAATAACTTCTTACCAGTTGTTGTTTTTTCATTCCTGCCCCAGCCAAACGGAGTAGGGATTTAAGTAGCTTCTGATTTGCCATCAGATATATTTCCAAGTGATTCTCTGCCAGGTCAGCATCTGTCATCGCCACCAATGGCAGACATGGGCCTTCAAGGCGCGGGGCTTTCCACCGGGCGGGTTCTTCCCTGGATCACAGCCAGCAGGGAGCACGTGTCCGGAAAGTTTAGAATATTCCAATTTACGCAGAGGATATGCCCACTTGTAGTCAGAGTCCGGAGAAAGAGCGGCGATGTGTGAAGCAATGACATTAACTCGTGGTCAGAGGGCTTTGGTGAGTTAAACATGTCCGGGTGGTTGCGGTATGTGGAATCCTTTTCCCTGAGGGAGGCGATGACATGCAGGACTTGCTCATGTAATCCCCCAGAAAGGAAATTTTCCTTTTCAATTTAGAAAGGATTCAGAATTCAATGTAAGGCTCTATGGCCAAATTCAGCTTGCATTGGGAAGCTAGAAGGCATGGCACAAAATCCCTAATTGATCAGCGTTGTTGCTGCAAATATTTGATTAGAACCTTTCCCCTTTTCTCTTTTCTCTCCCCGACTCGGAGCCCAGAGCCACTTCTGAGCCCAGGGTCTCTGATTTTAGACAAACCTGGAATGCCTTGATTGTTTTAAACTTAAGTGGTTATTGTTTGGAATTTTCTTTCCAAGTGTTTCATCAGTGTCTGCGTTTCAGCTGCTTTTTCTTCTCTTCCTCCTCCTTTTTATTTTATTGTCCAGTCCTTCCTTTTACCATTGACCTGAAGTGTACTCTTACCTAATAAAATTTTCTATAGAACTCATGCCATTTATGCAATAAATGTTTTGATAGGACCTATGCTCGTTTTTCCTTCTTAGTTTTACGTGAGGGGAAGTCTGTGCATTCCTGATGTAGGCTGTTTATTCTTGGTGTCTTTATTCTGGGTTTACTGTACAGATTTATTTATTTATTTATCTTTTAAACGGGAGGGCTGAGTGCTATGCCCTGTTACTGTGGTCTTTATTGTTTGTGGGTCTGTTGTCCAAAGCAGGGATTTTTTTTTTTCTGATCTCTTGTCCTTGTGTTCATTTTATAAGGTTGAGAATTTATTTCTGGGCGATCTAAAATTGCTACGGTACCAGTAGTAACTTTCCAACACAGCAGTTTTGCACATCACAGAGTCTACTGCTTACTGTTCTTCTAGGCTTAACTTCTCCAACAACTGACTTCATTTGTGGACCCAAGTGCCCCAAAGCCACACTGCATGCTGGGAAGTGTAGTTGGTGGGAATTCAAGTGGACTTGGTCGCAGACAGGAAGTGTTGGCATAAGGGGGCTCCCCGCTGCCTTATGAAGCAGTAGGAGGGAGCAGTTTGCTTCCCTTGGTGTGCAAAGCCTGGATTCTGGTATGGGGGACTCACGTTTTTGGGGTGCGTGGGTGCAGTGCTCCTGTCTTATTACCCACTCATTTACTTAGGTCTCAGGGCTTCAGGTGAGAGATGTCTCTCCAGTGTTTTGATAGTCGTGGAGCCATTTGTTGAGTTTCCGTGCTGTGGAAACATCACCGAGAAGACAGGGCGCCGAGGGGAAGTCAGGGGTAGCTTGCTTTCTGCCATGTTATTCAGAAATCCTGTTAAAAAGTCCCTCACCCTTGTCTGCGGTGTCTGGGCGGTACCTTCCTGCTGAGCAGCCCCCTGGCCTCTGTGTCGCTTGGGGCGGAGTCATTCGAGTGAGATGTCCAGGTTGCTGACCGAGGAGGCTTATTGGTTACGTGGAAGTGACATTCTGAGGGTTGCGTGGGTTGGATATAGTTGATGGCTCACATGGATGGTGTCTGGCTGAAAACCCATGTACTATATGGGGTGTCAATTTGATTGTCTATAAGGCTCTATCAGAATCCCCTTTGGTCTAGTGCAGTGATGGCGAACCTATGACACGCGTGTCAGAGGTGACACGCGAACTCATTTTTTTGGTTGATTTTTCTTTGTTAAATGGCATTTAAATATATAAAATAAATATCAAAAATATAAATCTTTGTTTTACTATGGTTGCAAATATCAAAAAATTTCTATATGTGACACGGCACCAGAGTTAAGTTAGGGTTTTTCAAAATGCTGACACGCGGAGCTCAAAAGGTTCGCCATCACTGCCTAGTGAGTTATCAGCCTGAAGACTTTTCAGAGTGTTACTTTGCAAATCGGAGTTTAAATGCAGATGTCTCCTAGACCAACAATTTGTTGCAATTTTCTACCATGTTTTCTTAGTAACGGCTTCATCCTGCTAATAAGTAGGATGGCAATTGGGTAGTCCAATTGCAGGGTGTAACGCAAGCATCTATTACCATATTACCATTTGTAATGCTCGATTTACTTGCTTATTCTCTGTCTCCTCAGAAGTCTAAGTGGTGGGCATGTCTATTTTATTCTGTACCCAGAGCCTCGTGTGTTTTCTGGCATATGATAGATGCTTCATACATATTGGCCGAGTGAATGAATGAACTTGCAAGCCGTGGTACCTTCAGGTTATAGGGGGATTGTATTTATAGACTCACGTTTTTGACTTTTGTTTGCTCACCCACAACTTCGATGAACTTGATTCCAAAACCTCTTCCAGGTGTAGTAGAAGCATTGCATGTGATCCGCACAGTTCTAGAGATGAGCAGACTTTGAACCAAATTGTGTTTCCGGAGAAGAACCTGTGTTTGCATGTGAAATGTATTTTCTCATGACTTGCAGGAACAGTTGGTAGCTTCCAGCCTATCTCCATTTGATTCCCAGGAGGCAGTTGTGGTGAAACATAACAGCCCCTGGGAAGGAACGGGGTCGTGTTGCCCTTCTCCCCCACCACAGCGAACTCTCCCGGGGCCTGGAGCCAGGCCGGGCTAAAGGAAGCCGTTTGGGTCAGGTGGGGTGGAGGTTTGGAGAGGTTTCTGGGTCCCAGGCTTGTGCCGAGGCGCTGCGGTCTCAGGCTGGATCTGGGATGCCTTCCTCCTGATTCTCTGAGGAGGAGGTGGCTTCCCCTTCACTGCCTGCTGGCCTCCACCCTGTCCCACCGAAGGGAAGGGCGGTGGAACCACACGGTGGCGACCCTGGCCAGCGGCAGAGGAAGAGGAGAGGGCCCTGGGGTTCCCGCCAAGGAGTCAGGTCACTGATGGACCCCGGGAAGCAGAAGGGAGCAGGGCTTCCCTTGCCTCTCAGAGCGATCATGTTGGGAGAAGGTGAGTTAGGGAACAAAACAACTCCTTTGTGCCGTCCTCTGTGCTCTATGTTTCCTTTCAATAGCAAGACTTCTCTGCTAATGGACTACATGTGTTTTCTCTGAAGTTGAAGGTCAGCTCATGGTCTGTGAGTGAGACGGATGGAGGCCGTCTGGAAGTTTTGGGGAGAGTGGAGAAAGTAGGAAGCAGTTGCCGTGGGAGTGGACCAGAGAGCCGCCTTGGGACAGGCTAGAAGGGTTTCCGGGCCGCTGAGGGCCTGAGGGCTGCTTCTGGGAATGAAGTGTGTCTGGCCCGAGCCTGGTTGTACCGCATCACATCCTTCAAGAAGCCTTCTTTGACCCTAAATACTCAATTCTGATTTCCCACCTAACTCTCTCGCCCTGCTACTCTTCTGTCAGCCTGGCCAGGAACGTTAGTCTCCTGCATCTTTTCCCTCAAGGACAGGGCAAGCCTTCTTTCTCTGTAGGACCTAGTGCTGTGCTCATCTCATATTAGGCTCCGGGTTTCATGTGAATTTAACCAAAACAAGGGAAAAAAGGGGAGAGGCGATTCAGGATGGTTATTGTCATGAACGCTGTAGAGTAGCGAATGTTCAGAAAGAGTGATCATCAACAGCAAGAAATGCTGGGAAAAGGAAATCAGGAAAGAATGAGAAGTAGTGCATCTGTGAAGGAAGTCGGTGATGACCGCGGGGAGGAGAGTTTCAGGCAGAATCCGCACCCAGAAGTCAGATCGCAGGTGCTGATGAAAAGAATGCACGACTAAATAACATGATATTTCCTCAAAATGTAACGTGACTTTCAGTTCACATTCTCTTTTAAACGAGGGAGCAATTATTGTACATCTAAGTTTAAAAGAAATTTATTGTCATGTTTCCCGTTTAAAGAAAGGCCCCGGAGACTACATTTAGATGACTTGACACTGAATAGTACTGCAGGTGCCGATCGCCGTCAGCTCAAAGTAATTCACAGGCCAGAGCGGCACAACTTGGGGAGGCCTGCTCTGAACCCCTTTAATATAGGAGAAGCTGTTTTATTATTTACAGAACTTCCAGCGAAATGTCGTGGCTGAAGTATTTCTTAGTTTTCCTTTTTATTTAGTTCATTTCTACTCCATAGAGAGACGTCTAGAGCAATAGAGAAAACAACTTCCTAATTGTGATTCGTTTTGTAGGGGAATCACATCACTGGTAGGACTTGAATTTAAGTTGGGATTGGAACATAAAACTGGTTATCGAGACCAGGAAATGAAGCCTGGGAGGACCTAAGTTGATAATGTCCATGGAAGACTATAAGGTCAGTCTACATCTGCATGGCCAGCGCGTTCACCAGTAGGCGAGTTCATCAAACTAGTGTCAGGTGCCACCTGAGCACAGTTCAGAGCAGTAAGCAGGTAGACAGGGTCAGCATACCCAGACTGTCCAGTGAAGCAGATCTCCAGTACAACTGACAGAGGAGCAGATCTCCAATACAACTGACAAAGGAGCAGATCTCCAATACAACTGACAGAGGAACAGATTTCCAATACAACTGACAGAGGAGCAGATCTCCAGTACAACTGACAGAGGAGCAGATCTCTAGTATAACTGACAAAGGAGCAGATCTCCAGTACAACTGACAGAGGAGCAGATCTCCAATACAACTGACAGAGGAGCAGATCTCCAGTACAACTGACAGAGGAGCAGATCTCTAGTATAACTGACAGAGGAGCAGATCTCCAGTATAACTGACAGAGGGGCAGATCTCCAGTATAACTGACAGAGGGGCAGATCTCCAATACAACTGACAAAGGGGCAGATCTCCAGTACAACTGATAAGGAACAGATTTCCAATACAACTGACAGAGGAGCAGATCTCCAGTACAACTGACCGAGGAGCAGATCTCCAGTACAACTGACAGAGGAGCAGATCTCCAGTACAACTGACAAAGGAGCAGATCTCCAGTACAACTGACAGAGGAGCAGATCTCCAGTACAACTGAA
>NW_005871051.1:3292312-3294733 GCF_000147115.1 Myotis lucifugus | reverse complement strand
ACAAAGGAGCAGATCTCCAATATAGTTGGCGAAGGAGCAAATCTCTAACCTTTGAAAACCCAACAAAAATTGGGCAGGCCTCCGCGATCAGCATAGCCCAGTGTGTTACATTGTCCTCTTTGCTTTAAGGTCCCGTGTTCATCTGTGAAGACTGTCACCTTAGATGTTGACAAACGATGATCCCCTTAACCTCTGACTCATGCCTTCCCTTGCCTTTACCTGGTGGTTCACACACCTTGTGAGAAATGGCCCGGGGTCCAGTTCAACCTAGAATCCTATAGCGTGGCCTGAAACATACCAGGTCCATTGGTAAATATGCTTTGCTGGGAGAATCATTTCTTGTTCAGTTCTTCTGGGGAAATGTCTGTGGAGGCAACGCTGAAGCAAATTGCTTTTATTAGAATCTGTCTACGTAGATAGAAACTTCAGCCAAAAAGTGCCTTTTTTTTGGTCAGGAAAAGAAAAACTATAAAAGTAAGTTTTAGTCAGAGTAGTTTTATGTGCTGGTATGGCATTGATGTAGATATTGAAGGGTGTGGGAATGTTTAAAAAGAATAAGAATGGTACCTGTCAGAGAAACTATGGTTTTTACTGGCAAAATTGGATGGAGGTTAATGAAATAGTTTTGCAACCATTAAAAAATGTAAATATATGGATAAATCTTACAAACATGTTGAGGGATAGAAGACCCCAAATAACATATTACAATATAGTTCTACTCCCATTGGGTTCAAAAATAGGTAAAACCCAACCATATTGTTTTGGGATGTATTCAGCAGTGGTAAAACTTCGAAGGAAAGGGAGGAGGTCGTTCCCCTAAATCCGTGGTCGGCAAACTGCGGCTCTCGAGCCACATGCGGCTCTTTGGCCCCTTGAGTGTGGCTCTTCCTAAGCCTTAGGAGTACCCTAATGAAGTGAATAACAGTGTACCTACCTATATAGTTTAAGTTAAAAAAATTTGGCTCTCAAAAGAAATTTCAATCGTTGTCCTGTTGATATTTGGCTCTGTTGACTAACGAGTTTGCCGACCACTGCCCTAAATGATGGTAACCCTCCTGGAGGAGGGAGGGATGTGTGATGGGGAAGGGGCGGGGCACACAAGGACTCCTGGCTACAGGCAGTGCTTTGTATTTTCACCCAAATTGCAGTCCCACAGGTGTCCACCTTACAGTTATTTGTTACATTGTGCCCTTGTGTCTTCTGCATTTTCTGTATCTATTACGTTTTCCAATAAAAAGGCTTTAGAAAGAGGTAATGGCCGTAGTGAGTATGCAGTCTTTGGCCTCATATTTAAAGGGCTCCTAAGTGTGTGTTAGGGGTTGAATTGTGCCCGCCCCCAACATTCCTAAGTTGAAGTCCTAACCCCCAGCATCTCAGAATGAGGGCTGATTTGGAGGTAGGGACTTATAACTGGGATCCTTACAAAAAGGGGAATGCATATAAGCATAACCAATGGACATAAGACACTGGGGGGTAGGGGAGGCTGGGGGAATGCCAAGGGGGGGGGAAGGAGACACATGTAATACTATTTGTAATACTTTAAGCAATAAAACAAAATTTTTAAAAAAAGGGGAAATTTCAACACCGAGTGAAGACATTGTGAAGACACGGGAAGATGGCCACCTAACCAGCCAAGGAGAGGGCCTGGGGCAGACCCTTCCCTCGCAGCCCTCCGGAGGGACCAGCCCTGCACACCATGACCGTGGACTTCTCGCCTCGAGCACCGAGACAGGCTCTGTGGAAAGCCAGCCAGTCTGCGGTGCTGGTTACGGGAGCCCTGGCAGAGTAGTAAGGATTTACTTTATCTTTCACTCGGTGACTTTACTCATTACAGTGACCTGTTTGGGGGTTTTTCAAAGTAGAGCAGAGACAGCTCCTCTTCCCCATGGGACTTAGGAGTCTCTAATTAAGGCGACCGAAGAAGGCTAGAAACCAGGATGTGGCTAATTCTCAGGTCATCGAGCTTTTGTTTAATATGATGGTTACCTAATTATTTTTCAGAGCCCTGTTTTTGTTTTTGCTTGGCCTTTCTCTTTTTGTAAACACCTGTGCGTTTCATGTAGTGACGTCACAGTGGATTTCTTATTGGTGTTCCTTAAGCAATGAGTTGCATTTCTTATTAACCTCATCCATGCGGACCAGACCTCACACAAGTGTTCTCAAATGATGGGAGCGCCCTGTCTGGTTTGGCTTAGTGGATAGAGCATCGGCCTGCGGACTGAAGGGTCCCAGGTTCGATTCCGGTCAAGGTCATGTACCTTGGTTGCGGGCACGTCCCCAGTAGGGAGTGTGCAGGAGGCAGCTGATGGATGTTTCTCTCTCATCGATGTTTCTAACTCTCTATCCCTCTCCCTTCCTCTCTGTAAAAAAATCAATAAAAGGATATTTAAAAAAATGATGGGAGCTGCACAGGGAAGGAGA
>NW_005871051.1:3262965-3291578 GCF_000147115.1 Myotis lucifugus | reverse complement strand
GCCTAATTTTACTTGGTTTATTGAATCAGATTCTAATATCTGTTGCCCTTTGATTTCAATATCCTTCAATTTGATAAGAATTACCAAGTACCAATTATGGCCCAGGAGCAGCGACAATGAAAACCAATGAAGACCACGGCTTTGTGTATGTGCCAGCAAAGCCGTGGAGGCAATTTACCCGATGTGCTATTCCATACATAACCCTATACTGTATACTTTATGAATCAATAAAAAACTTACAATTTTTAATTATAAACCTGTGTTTTCTATCAAAATTGCTTCTTGCGTGAATTTTGGGACACCCTATATTTGCTTAAGATGTTCACCTGAGGCAAAAATGGTAACTTTGTAGGGGAAGGACTCAGTTCAGTGTCGGACCACCAGAACAGTCCAGATAAACTGCGCAAGTGTGGAACCCGGCCTGAGGCCCAGCTCCCGGGTCCAGCCTCGTGAACGTGCTAGTTCTGCCCCTCCGTGGAGTGGTGGGGTGCCCCTGGAGTATTTCTAGCCAATTCACAAGTCGTGGACATCTCAGATTTCAACAATATGAGCCCATTTCTAAAGTCAATTTTGATAACTGACAACCTTAGTTTTCTATTAGAGGTAAAGATAGCTGAAAAACTTACAGTGGCTGTCTATGTGGCCTTTCGATGAATTCACTCTTCATAACGAGTTGTAAAGGGAATTTCAGACCACACAGTAGCTGTAGTACTTTCCTGATAGCTTAGCTTCTTGCTGAGTCTTCTACTCTCTTTCTCTTATGGACTTCCTTTCCCCTAGAGCCCTCACAGCCTTTTGTTATTTGTGGCTTTAAAGTTCCTGTTTTTACTTTCTCTTAAATTTGTTTCTGTTCTTCCACTATATAATGGCTCCGTATACAAGCTGCATTAAAACACCCTGAGAAAGGATCTGATGGAGTTGCTTCACCACTGTTCAGTACATTTTATCCATCCCACGGGCTCCTGCCCGGCCACCTTGAAGGCCAATGGTCAATTTCATGTCCAGCCTAGAGCTGACACCTTTAGGTCAAACACCAACCCCTGGGCCAGATAGCTATAGTCAGGGTTGCAGGGTAGATTTTACAAAGGTTGAAAGACTGATGCACAAGAAACTGTTTCCGGACCCTTGTTCTTGAAGTGGGGCAGACACTAAGTTTCTAGGAGTCCTCTCCAGAACTTTCCTTGACGCTGGAAACCAAACAGTGACAGAAAGGTCACAAACCAGGTATCCTGGCAACATTCCGACAAGTGTAGTGAAGTAAATCCACTCAACTCTGTTTACAGAGCGTCTGCCAGACACTGTGCGAGACCAGTCATCAAGTCATCCAAACTGTCATCCTTAGTGAACAAATGGTGACAACAGCGAGAGGGGGAGACAGCCATTTGTTCGCTCTCTCCCTGGCCTGGTTAATTAGGACGGGCTGGGGGCGGTCCTCGGAGAATCTCAGTGCACATGGGATTTGTGCCCGAAAGGATGGAGAAGAGAGATACACTGAGCCTTTATTTGCATAAAAGGGAGCTACAGTAGGACATACACTCACAAAGATGCACACTTTTCTTGTCCTGTGAATTTCTTACAGCAGTGAGCATAAACAACTCCTCGTCCTCAAAATGATGTGGGTTTAAAGAATCCACCTTAAAGTATAAGAGCTATATGTTCACCTCAATTGAAAATATTAACATATTCTGACAGTTGGAAACTGTTGAGTTTTGCTACAGTAAGTGATTTTTTTTTGCTGTTGGAATTCACTGGAAGGAATTCATAGCATTTAATTTAGAGGAATTATGAGTTCTCTTGGGTGTCTTAGAATTTAATAATCTATGTAGTGGCGTTCGATTTCTCTCAGTACTTGGGATCCAAACATGCATCTCCTTAAGAACGTGAGACCAAGGGATGGGTATATGATTGTCCTCTGAAGTTAAATGGAGCGGAGCCTGAACGGCTGACGGCTTGCAGGGTGAATTGAATGTGTCAGTGCAAGTGGGATTGGTCAGGAGTCGCAGGAAGATGTCCAGGGATGAACGCTGGCCTGCCCGGGGGTAGATATGATGCCCTGAGTTACTTTAAGCCAGGGGTGGGGAATGTCCGGCCCACGGGGAAATCATTTAGTCTGGCCCTGCCAAGGCATTAGGGGTGAAGCCGCTCATAAGAAAAAATCAATCATGGTCATTGTTAACCCACTTCCCTGCCCCCACTTTTGTCAGTTTGTAATGGTTTTATTCTGTATTTCCAGATTTACATATAAACAGCTTGACCTTTGGGACCTATGTGACTTATGTGCATACTTTGCTGTTTTTTCCACTTTATAACCATAAATGTCAATGTAGAGCACCGCATATAATTGCAAACACCATCAAGTCAGGAGAAATGATTAAACACCATAGAGTCAAGAGAAATGACTAAATTAAGTTTCCTTTGAGCTTGTCTTATATGTGTATATTGCTTTTAACAATCAAGACTTTCATTAGAAAGGGATGTTGCTTATTTTTACTTTAGTTCATTATATGTACTAGGGATTTGGGTTTAAAATTGGTCTTTTTCTGGGGGGAAGACACACTCGCACGTTCAGCACATGCTGTTGAAAGAACTCCCAGTCTTCGTTTCATACCAAGGAAGATCAGTGATAAATAGCCACAATTAAGTTGAAATAGGAAGCAAAGGATCATGGGATTCTAGAATTGCTGGGGTCCCTGGGAGAGGTTCTCTGCCACTGTGCTCAGCAAGTGCCCTAAAAAAAACTTAATTGTTGAAAGTATTACATATGTCCCCTTTTTCCTCCCATTGACTCCTTCTAGCTCACCCCCCCTCCTGCCCCCGCCCCAGGCCTTCACCACCCTATGGTCTGTGTCCATGGGCTATGCATATATGCAGAAAACAAGTTCGTCGGTTGATCTCTTCCCACATAAGTTGATAATTTTGTATGGCCCTCAAATGAAAAGTTCCCCACTTCTGCTAAACTAATGCTGATTAAACATTCAAATCATATTATGAACTCTCCTTATTTCCATTCCATTTTCTCTGACAAAACTCTTATGTGTGAAACAAGACTTCCTTTTGCTTGCAAGAGGGAATTCCACCTCCAAGTGGCGTAAGCAGGGAAGGGGACCCATTCTCTCACTAATGCCAAGTTCAAGGGGAATCCGGTCTCAGGCATGGCTTGACGCTGAGGTGAAATGATATTGTCAGGCAGTGGCTCTCTCTGCCTTTTCGTCCTGCTCGCCTGTTCGGCTTCGTTTTCAATCATTGCTCTCTTCTTGCGGTGGCTCTCGGCATCTCCCTGCTTATATCCTCATCGGTTAGTCATCCCACCCATCCCCGGGCAGTCTCACTCCCTGACTGGCCGGTCCTGGGACAAGTGTCCATCTAACCGTCCAAACCATAGGTTCTCTCAATGGGGAGCGAGTAGTTCTCAAAGGCAAAATTTTGTAAACGGAATAAAGGAATAGGCAGAAATGGCCGCTTTCCTCTCTCGTTCTGTGCTTTGGTTTCCATGTGATGTGCCCACAGGAAGAAAATGCACTTGTCTCTGTGTTAAGTGCTTCCATGCTCCGGGACAGAGCCTTCCCTGTGAACTAATACATTAGCTGTGTGTGTGTGTGTGTGTGTGTGTGTGGTGTGCATACATGTGTGTGTGTGCTGTGTGCATACATGTGTGTGGTATGTGCATGCGCGTGTGTGGTGTGTGTGCATGCATTTGTGGTGTGTGTGTGGTATGTGTGTGTGTATGTGGTGTGTGTACATACATGTGTGTGTGGTGTGCGCGCGTGTGTGTGCTAGCGTGTGTGTGTGGTGTGTGTGTGGATGTGGTGTGTGTGCATACATGTGTGTGTGCGGTGTGTGTGCATGCATTTGTGGTGTGTGTGCGTGTGTGGTGTGTGTGTGTGCATGTGTGTGTGTGGTGTGTGTGTGGTGTGTGTGCGTGTGCGTGTGCATGTGTGCGTGTGTGTGTGTGGTGTGTGTGGTAGGTCTCATAGGCACCCACGCTCATAGGTAGGTCTGATGAGTTATGATTGGGTGAATTTACCCTGAGAGATGCGTCTACTCTGACTATGGCAACTGATTGGGCTGCAGAGCCTTCCGGAGTGAGGGGCAGAGTCTGGCCCTGGGCAGACAGTCTGAGGTGTGAGACCCTGTGGAGGTGTCTTTTCCTTGCTGTTCCCCTGGCCTTTTCCTTTGAGTTCCCACCGTGATGACCACAGTGTGTGTGGCGTGTCAGTTTCTAAAAAGCACGTGGCCACAGGAAGATGCGTGTTCCCACCACAGAGCTGGCTGTCATCTAGCCAGCTTTCTGTTTACTACAAATACTCGCTAGAGACCTCGATTTGACTCGCTCTCCGAGAAGCAGCCCTGTTTCTCTTCCCATCCTACTTCCTGCTGTGCAAATAGGACTTGGGTGGAATTCATTTCCCACAAATGGAACCTGTGGACTTGTACCGTGTCTTCTGATCTGAGGTGAGTCTTGTAGACAGCATGTGTAAGGGTTTTGGTTTCCTATTCACTCAGCCGCTGTACGTCTTTAGATGGGAGCATTTAATGCATTTGCAGTGAAAGTAATTGCTGATAGCCCGGCGGGAGTGGCTCAGTCGGTTAAGCAGCATCCTGTGCACCAAAATGTTGCCGGTTCCCTTCATGGTCAGGGTGCATACCTACCTGGGTTGTGGGTTCAATCCCTCGCCGGGGCACCTACAGAAAGCAACCGGTCTACTATGCAGGGGCTGACCCCACAGAGCTGGATTCGCTTTAGCAGGGCTCTGATGCCCTCTGAGTCTGCCCCTTGAGTGTGCCACGTGTGGAGTACCACGTGTGGAGTGCCACGTGTGGAGAGGTCGGGTGGTGCTTCGCTGTGGTTGGAAGCTGTCCACTGGGTTCCCTGGCTCTGCTCTCCCTGCCTCCCACCCGGAGTTGCAGGCCAAGATAGATCAGCTGCTGCCTATGCCCTGCCCAGGGTCACTGGCATAAGCTGATCTGCAGATGGCTGCCCCTTGTGCTGGGCTTGGAGGTGCCCAGGAGAGGCCAAGCTGTGCACCAGGCTGGCTGCTGCAGCGTCGGGCCTGGGGTCACTTAGCTGGAGGTACCGGCCACACCAAGGCCAGATGCTGCTTGCTTAGGGTTTGTGAGCCTTTGAGAGATTTTTGCTTAGTCTGCAGCATGAGCCTCGGGAGGCTGTTTGTATGTATGGAAAAGCCACTGGAAACAGCTTGGGTGGCCAGCATTTGGGCAGGGCTGGGTCTTAGTGTGGCATGAACAGTGTTAGCCAGGTTGATGGAGACTCAGATATGGCACCTGCCTGCTGGATCGGTGAGGGGAGAGCTCAGAAAAGGAACAGTGGCCTCTGCGAGCACTTCTGTCTGGGAGAAAGCTGCCCCTCCTGATGCCAGACAGTTCAGTTCCTCCCCATATGTCCTTGGCATCTTTCGAGCTCAGAGTGAGTGAGTCTGAGTAAGTTAGTGTGCGGGCCCTTTAAGAGAAACTGCCTGGGACTCCAGCAGCCTTCTGTCTCACCCAGCCACAATCTCTGCTGGTTTTCACAGCCAGAAGTTATGGGGACTTCTCTTCCCAGCATTGGAACCCTAATCTGGGGGCTGGGACCCCCTCGCTCCTCAGGGGGGACCTCCATAGCTGAGACATCCCTTCCGATTTTTAAAAAGTATATTTTTTATTGATTTCAGAGAGGAAGGGAGAGAGAGATAGATATAAACATCAATGATGAGAGAGAATCATGGATCGGCTGCCTCCTGCACGCCCCACACTGGGGATGGAGCCCGCAGCCTGGGCATGTGCCCTGACCAGGAATCAAACCAGGACCTCCTGGTTCATAGGTTGACGCTCAACCACTGAGCCACACTGGCTGGGCTCCTTCCCAATATTTAACTGTCCCAGGTTCTGTGGCCCAGCCCCTTTCGTATCTCCACCCCTCCTACCAATCTCAGTGGCTTCTTCTGTACATCCTCAGTTATGGATTTCCGTTCAACTAGACTTTAGGACAGTGACGGCGAACCTATGACATGCGTGTCAGAGGTGACACGCGAACTCATTTCTTGGGTTGGTTTTTCTTTGTTAAATGGCATTTAAATATATAAAATAAATATCAAAAATATAAGTCTTTGTTTTACTATGGTTGCAAATATCAAAAAATTTCTATATGTGACACGGCACCAGAGTTAAGTTAGAGTTTTTCAAAATGCTGACACACCGAGCTCAAAAGGTTCGCCATCACTGCTTTAGGAAGTTCTGAGTAGTGGTTGTTCTGTCGTTTAGTTTTCATTTTGATGTAGTTTTGGGAGGATGGGAATACAGTGTTTACCTACTTTGCCATCTTGACTGGGAGCCACAGAGTTTTTACTATAAAGATACTGAGGGACGGAAGGGCACACACGATCTGAGGATGGTTTTATCGACAGTCTCTTGCCACAATGCTCACTTTCCAAGTATTTCTTCTTTTCAGTTCCTGATACATTCTCTGTCATGTAAATAGGATAAGCAGTCATTCCTTGTGCAATCTTTCTGTGTGGTGATTAAAAAACACTGTATTTACTGATAGTGAGCTCTATTTTTTTTTGTTTTGTTTCATAATAATGTATGATAAAAGATGATGGTATTTTACATTTAGATTCCTTAGGCACATATATTCCTTCTATACTTGGTTACTAAGTACTGATGAATTTCATCGACTTAATAGATTTCTTTAGCTTTGTAACTTAAAGAGCAATGGGTAGGTCATTAATGAGTAGAACAACTACTTGCTCTTTCAATTTTGAAAAGCTTACAGGAATAATAATCAGTGATAAAAATGTGTTTATTGCCTAACATTCAGAACCATTTTTTTTATTGTTGACAGTATTACAGATGTTCTCCCCCCCCTTTTTTGCTCCCCTCCACCCAAGCCCCACCCCACCTTACCCCAGGCCTTCCCCACACTGTTGTCTGTGGCCATGGTTATGCATATCTGGATATATGTTCTTTGGTTAATTTCATTCCGTTCCCCCTCTCCCCCTACCCCCTACCGAGGTCTATTACTTTTCTGTTCCATGTACCCTGCCTCTGGACCTGATTGCCTAACATTTTACAGATGTTTCTGCCATTCAAGCCCCCCACCTCCCGCGAGGAGGGGTGGGAGGGACTCTTCCCATTTTACACATTTGTGAAATGAGCCTCAGAGGCCCCACAGTGGTGGAGCTCCTTACACAGGACTTTAGGGGTGCTCACAGTTTCTCTGCCTACCCGTCTGTAGCCCCGGTTTAAGACTCGAGGGTACTTCTGGACTTTTGCCACTATGCTATTTGGGCAATAATCCCTTCCTTGCTTTTAAGACTAAAAAAAAAAAAAGGGAATAGACGCTTCCTTTTCAGACGACCACTTCTCACTGTTGGAAGGACTCGGTTTTGTTGTTCAGAGACTTTTTTTCTCATCTCCGAAGAGTATGTCTGACGCGCCAAGGAAGCTGCCTGGCAGTGGGCTGGGCTGGTCCGGAGGCAGCAGCTGCTTCCCAGGCAGGTTCCGGGGCTTCCGTTTCTGCCAAGTTTGGATGAGCAGCCTGCAAGCTGGCCCCTGTTCTCGCTCATATCACAGGGCTGTCCTTCAGATAAAAGCAAAGGTACCTGGATGGGAAACAGACAAGCAAAAATGGAAGTGTCAGAATCTGGTGGCTCAGGGTACATTTGTGTAGTTTTAAAGTTTTCAACAAGATGCAATTTTAAAAAAATGCTCAAGGTTGGGCGTGGAGGGGGCACTTGGCTAAGTCTGTGATTACCTGAGCTCCCAGGTGGCTGCCCGGGTAGAAGATAAGATAATCCAACTCCTTGGCAGTGCCCTCTCCGAGGCTCACTGAGTGTGTGGGTACCTTTCATGTTGCCAGGATGCATCTGAGGCTGCTGCAATGACTAGTGAATTATCCTTCGTATTTCCCCCACAGCCATTCAGCGTTTGGGAAGTGTGGTCCAGAACTACTGTGTTAAAATCTCTTGGGTCGGGCCTTAGCCGGTTTGGCTCAGTGGATAGAGCATCAGTCTGCAGACTGAAGGGTCCCGGGTTTGATTCCAGTCAAGGGCACATGCCTGGGTTGCAAGGCTCAATCCCCAGTAGGGAGTGGGGGGGGGATGCAGGAGGCAGCCCATCAGTGGTTCTCTGTCACCATTGATATTTCTATCTCTCTCTCCCTCTCCCTTCCTTTCTGAAATCAATAAAAATATATTTAAAAAAATCTCTTGGGTTGGGGGCTGGGATTCTTAATTTTAAATGAGCTCCCCAAGCATTCATGGATGCTTTTCACTTTGAGAACCACTTTCTCCTTCCCCATCTTCTTGTTTGCCTTTATTGCAAGCAGCTGAGATACACTGCTTTGTGGGGCCAAATCGCTTTGTGGAAGTGGGTGGGAGGATGCGGGGAAAGATCCTATAAGGTAGAGAAAGAGCGGAAGTTCTTGGCTGTCTCCGCTAGTCTCTGTGTGTCTCCTGAGCACTGGTCAGCCACACCTCAGCCTGGCCTGCTCTCTACCCGGCTCATGCTGTCCCTGCTTTTATGAGAAATCTCTTAATAATTAGAATCATCTGGGCTTTGTCTGGTCTGCTTGGCAGAACTCTGTGGTCTCCCAATCCCATTCCAATTGAATGACAAACCTTTGGATCTAGCGGACTGTCCCCAGGATGGATGTTTGAAACCCTCTCGGATCTGTTGCCCACTCTCCAGCCTGTCCCATCATCTACACAGCAGAGCCTTACCTTCCAAGCAGGTTCCCCCTCCTCTTTGGTCCTGTTTTTGCTTATGTCTAGGAGCACAGTTTCCGAGGGGCACATTTCCAGGCTGATTTGGGTTCTATGGGAACTGAGTTGTTTCCTAGGAGCAGGGGGCCCTCATTTGGATGAAGGAGGAAGGAGAATCGTTTCCGTCCTTCTTTCTAGGATGGTTATGACTTGAGGCAAAATTAAACCGAAAGGAATTGGGTTTTGCCCTCTCCTTCCCTTTCACTAGTTTCACCTGTTTTGGCCTCGGTATTTGATGTTAGGTGATCAGGCTATGAGATGGGTCATGTGTGGGGAGCTCTGGGCTTGTTCTGTTACAGCGGCGGCCGCTTTGCACCCAGCACCCCCGCCGAGGCAGCCAGCAAAGGCCCGATGAATTGCAGCGGCCTCCTGACGCCGAGGATTGCTGCTCAGTTTACTCAGGCAGCACGGTGGCCATTTGGCGGATTAATGGTGGGGGTAACTGGCCCGCAGCTCTCAGTTCCTAGTCCAGGAAGAAAGTTGGATTATGTGCCTCCTGAAGACCACTTGCCACCTAACTTTTCAAGATGTTTAATCTCCTTTTCTCCTTCACGCTGGCGGTGAGTCCTGGATGGGGGCCTGTAGGCCTCGAATGGTAGACTCAAGTGGTTATCGAGACAGTGTTATTGCCCGGCTGGCGTGGCTCTGTGGTTGAGTGTTGACCTATGAACCAGGAGGTCACGGTTCGATTCCCGGTCAGGGCTTCTGCCCCCATTGTGGGCTTGATCCTCAGTGTGGTGTGTGCAGGGGGCAGCCGGAAAAAAAAAAAAGAAATTGCTATTATTTTTATTGCTCATCTTGCTCCTTATCAAGAGAAGAATTCGAGAAGTTGATGGGGGCATAGCTCTACAGGAAGCAGGGGTTTTGTGAGATGGAGCATGACAGCTCTTCTTTTAGGCAGTGCGGTGAGAAATGGGCTTCAAACACGGCCTTTTCGGGGCCAGCTCTCTCAGCTGTCCACGGAGAGTGCTTTCAGGGATGTCTGACGGCTTGCTTTCTTCTTAGCTTTCTTCTTAGCTTGTTGTGCGGATGGGTCGAGACGGAAGGAGACCACATTCCTTGAGGAGTTACCGGCTTCAGTATTTGCCATTTCAAAAACTCCCCCATTGAGATACGGGGACCGTGTGGCAGCTGAAACAGGAATTGACTTTGCCGTCCCAGGCCTGTGGGAGGCTGGTTTGCCTCTGATACAATCTGGGGCAAGAAAAGCACAAAAAAGTGCCCCGTGTGTCCCGGGTCACCCTGGGAGCCGGGGGCCCACTGAGCAGGTGAGGGAGTGCCACCTTGCCTCGCCGCAGAGACTGGCATGGGAAGTGCTGTCCCAGGCTGGGGCCGGTGGTCGGTTGCACAGGTTCCTGGGAGCTACTTTTAGCTCTTTGAAACGTTTCTATTTCCAAGCCCCACATCTCCCTCCTGCGTCACCGCAGCTGGCCTACATTCGCCACAATATGTAGTCTCTCATCTGATATTTATAGGAGATGGAGGGAGGCCCAAGGGAATAAAAGAGGATTTAGCTACCTCAGCCCCCTCCTTCTCATTTCTCAGGCTGAACGCATTCTTTCATGGTCCATAGGTATGTATTATTGAAAGAGGAGAAAAGGCCCAGCCAGCGTGGCTCAGTGGTTGAGCGTCGACCTATGAACAAGGAGGTCGTGGTTCGATTGTCGGTCAGGGCACATGCTCAGGTTACAGGCGCGATCCCCAGTAGGGGACATGCAGGAGGCAGCCAATCAATGATTCTCTCTCATCATTGATGTTTCTCTCCCCCTCTCCCTTCCTCTCTGAAATCAATAAAAATATAAAACAAAAACAAACAAACAAAAAATGCCACTCAGCCAGTGTGACTCAGTGGTTGAGCGTCAACCTATGAACCAGGAGGTCAAGGTTGATTCCCTGTCAGGGCACATGCCCAGGTTGTGGACTTGATCCCCAGCAGGGTTGCTCGAGGCAGCCAATGAATGATTCTCTCTCTCTCTTTCTCTCTCCCTTCCTCTCTGAAATCAATAAAACTATAAAAAAAAAAGAGGAGAAAAGTAACACACCCCCCCTCCAATGTTTCGCACTCACCATATTGAGACCTCAGGGCACGTTGCTCGTAATCTACTCCTCATTAATGCTGATGTATAAGCGGCTCAGTGTGCGTGGCAGGGAGAGCTGCACAATTTAAGGACAACTCAGAGTGAAGTTTTTTTGCTGCACAAGGACAGGAGGCCCTGACACAAATAGAGACTCCTTTACAGCCGGACTGACCCTTCCCTGTGTTCAGGAAATAGGACTATAAAACTAAAAATAGAACTGCCATATGCCCTATCAACCCCACATTTGGGTATTTACCTGAAGAAATCTAAACACTAATTCTAAAAGACACATGCATCTCTCTGTTCATCGCGGCATGTTATGGAAGCAGCCTAAGTGTGCATCGCTAGATGAATGGGTAAAGGAGAGGTGGCACATACATTCAATGGAATCTTACGCAGCCATATAAAAGAATGAACTCTTGCCATTCGCAACACCATGGGTGGAACTAGAGGGTATTATGCTAAGTGAAATAAGTCAGACAGAGGAAGACGGACACCATATGATTTCACTTATATGTGAATTTCAAAAACAAAATAAGTGAACAAACAAGACAGAAGTAAACTCATAGATACAGAGGACATTTTGATAGTTGCCAGAAAGGAGGCGTGTTGGGGTGATTGGTGAAAAAAGGGTAAGAGATTAAGAGATACAAATAGCCAGTTATAGAAATTGTCACAGGGATGTGAAGTACAGTGCAGGGAATGTAGTCCGTGATATTGTAATAACTGTGTGTGGTATCAGATGGGTACTAGACTTATTGGGGTGAGTACTTCGTAAGATACATGAATGTCTAACCCCTGTCCTCTATACCTGAAACTAATGTATGTCAACTGTAATTGAGACATTTAAGAAACACCTGGATGTTGTAATTTATACGTATTACTTTCCAGTTGTCTGCTCTCACTTAGTTTAGGACACATAGCTGGCACGTGTTAGTAGACACATCTGATCAGTATAAGCAACTGAAAGCAGAGTTCTGGGAATAGTGCGTGACTGTAAACCAGGGAGCGGGGATGAAAAAGCCGAATCATAGCCCAGCCCAGCCCAGCCCAAACAGCAGATGCACTGGGTTGGCTGGCTCATGGCAGTGAGGCTATACACGATCTGCCGTGACCGTGTTTCACAAGGCTAGTATTATTATTTTAGCCTCAAGCAAAGTCTGGTTTCTTGTTCTGTATGCAAAGCAAGAGTGGAAGATTGTAAAGCTTTCATCTCAGGCAGTTCATTAAATTCGGACTCTGCTGTTGACCTCATCCTGTTTTACAGTGAGGTAAGCAGAGCCAAGAAGTCAGCCCGGTTTAAGGTGACGGTCACAGCGCTCCTTGCCTAATTAAACACATGGCCAGTGGAAAACCAAGAATGAAATGACACCTACGTATTTATCTTCTGGTGCCGTGGACAAGGGTACGTATGTTTAAGGAATAGGAGCCTTTCCATTTGACAGCCTGCAGATTGAAGCGGGGAGGGAGAAGGGGAGAAAGGGAAGTGAAATACAGGTAAGGAAAACAGACTGTGAGCTGTCCCTTGGCTGCTGTGATTCAAAGTAACGTCAAGGGGGAGATCTCTCTGTGGTGGTTGAGGCTGCTTCATATTATGGAAGTAGCTCTAACATGTCCGACATCAGCGATAGACATCAGTGTGTGAGAGACACAGCACTGGGAGTAGAGAGGGGTCATTGGTTGCTGATTTCCAGCCAACATAGGGATCTCTCTTACAGTTTCTTTATAGGGGAGAAGGTAACTTGGGTTTGAACATCTTCACAGCATTATAATTTACTTGTTTATCAATAGATCAGTCTTCATGGAGAGGGAAAGAGAGCATGGATGAGGCATGCCCACTGTCTCAAGGCCCTGAGCATGTATTCATAACAACTATTAGTATTTACCTGTATTTTCCAGCATACTTGCTGGGTATTCCTATCCCCCTCCAGGGTACCATTCTCGGTCACTCCAGGCATCATGGGGGAATGCACAGAAGCCAACAGCTCTTTGATTCCTAGGGTGTATTATTCAAGTAGGACGGTTTTGCCCTCTCAGTACTAGCACATCCTTTCTGTCCTAAGTGTTAGTTTAATTATGTGCAGGAACATCGATTCCTTATGGTGTGGTTTATAGTGTGTGGTTATAACCCTCGACCTCATTCCATTGCTGTTTCTGAGAAAACTATTAGAGAGCGTCTTGGCCAGAATTGCTCTCATTAGTCAAATCACTCTTTCAGCTCTCCGTAACCACAGCTCCCTGCACAGATCAGTAAAACCCTACTTGACAGTCTTGGGGGCATTTCGCTAAGACAGATCAGAGAAAACCCATCTCCTGCTTTCACTCAAGTCTTTGCATGGAAGATTGAAGTTGTGAACTGGGAGTTCTGGAGAATGAGAAGTTGTAAGGATGTAGAAGGCTCTGTCCTCTGGCTGGTGTCGGAATGAGAAGAACCAGGCAGGACCACATAACTCGGATGAAGAGTGGGCGAACAATGAAGCAGTGATGGGTTGACAATGCCTGGGATGTGCACAATAGAAAAGCCTTCTTTTCTCCTTTGTTTTGTTTTGCTTTTGGAAGGAGCGTCATGTTCTGGTCGGTGGAGCCGGGGATGAAATGCCAGGTTACCAGGGTTCTAGTCTTGGTGCTTCTGTCACGGACTCCCAGCGTGGACCTTGAAAATCTATTAACTTTTGGTTGTTTCAGGCAGTGAATTATTTTTTAAAGTGGGGGAGGCTGAGTGTGTTCTGTCTTCCATGTAGCGAACAGGATGGTAGTAATTTAAGTTATGTAATTTAAAAATGATATATTTGACTTGGTTTTCCATTAATTAGTCCATTTCCCATAGTGTAGGGACCAGTGTTAACATAATAATTAATTGCTTGGAAAATTCATCACACACTTGTGCAGTGGAATCATTTGAAGAGATATATTTAAACGTCTGTATCATTTTTATTGAGGGAAGAATTTGGCGTGTTAAGTAATGGCCCAAATGATCTCCTGGAAATATAGGTGAACATTAATCAGAGACGCCACCACCCTCCAGTCGCCCTCGCCGCCATCATCAGCATCGGTTGAGCCCTTGTGATGGGACTCATTTTCTAGAAGAGGAAAATGAAGCTTTGAAAGGACAGCTCAATCTTTTACGGTCTCTGTAAACAAACAAAAAAAGGAAGAAATCTTTATCATTATACTTTTTAAATGTTGAAATACTAAAATTTGGAAGCCTGAGAGTCTTCATGTCTGGGAGCTCTCTTTAAGCAGTAATTTACATAACTGCTTATAAAATTTTAACCAGGACATAAAAAGCACTTAATGTTTCTTTAAATTTTTCACTGGAATACTTCTTGGAGAGGACTGTAACTCAAGTTTCTCTGAAATGCATTATTCATTCATTCATTCATTCTATTATTAGCCATGCTATTACAGATGTCCTCCATGCCCTCCCCCCTTTGCCCACCTCCGTCCAGCCTCCCTCCTCACCACCCCGCCTTCATCACATTGTTGTCCATGTCCACGGGTTAGACATATTTGCATATACGTTTTTTGGCTAATGTCTTCCAGTTCTCTCCCCTCCCCGCTGCCTCCCCTCTGAAACCTGTCAGTCTGTTCCATATATCCATACCTCTGGTCCTATTTTCTTCGTCAGTTTATTTTGTTCATTAGACCCCACATGTAAGTGAGGTCATATGGTACTCGTCTTTCTCTGACTGGCTTATTTCGCTTAGCATAGTACTCTCCAGGCCCCCCCATGCTGCTGTAAAGGATAAGATTGCCTTCTCTTTTCACAGCTGCAGAGTGTTCCATGGTGTAAATGTACCACAGCCTTTTCATCCACTCATCTCCTGATGGGCACTTGGGCTGTTTCCAGATCTTGGCTATTTATTGTAAATTGTGCTGCTAAGAACATAGGGGTGCATGCATTCTTTCTGATTGCTATTTCGGGATCCGTAGGATATATTCCCAGAAGTGGGATCATTGAGTCAAAAGGCATTATTTTTAATATTTATGCAGCTGTAGCATTCTATATATATATATATATATATATATATATATATATATATGCATGCACACACACACACACACACACATACACTTAAAAACTCTGATTTAAGTTATTCAACACTGGTTAACATTTGACATTTCAACAAAGTTCCCCTGTGCAGTGCTTTGAGCATTGCCTCCCACCCTGAGTGCGGCTCCCAAGTTTGGCAAGTACACTCTTAGGTCACTTACAGTGCTGGGTTAGCAGGAAGGGATTAAAATGCGTCACCCATAAAGTCAGTTATGACTTAATAACTAATGAAAGGTGTTTTTTTTGTTTTGGCTTCACTTCGCAATAGTGACAAAATTAAAGAGAGGTGGTGCAAGATAGCAGAAAGTGCTTTGTAAAACATCTCCACCTGAGGATATGTTTTTATTGATTTGAGAGAGAGAGAAAGGAAGGGAGGGAGGGAGAGAGAGAGAAACATCGATCAGCAAGGATCAAACCCCCAACCTTTTGGTGCACAGGAGACGCGCCAATAAACTGAGCCCCGGGCCGGGGCCAGAGGAAAATGCTGTGAAGTGACAACCGTGGGCCTCTTTCTGGTTCCACTGCTTCCCAGCTTTGTGGGCCGGGCCAGTTGTTAATACTTGACCTACAAGAGAACCGCGATTCTTCATGTGTGAAATGGAGTATCTGCTACATTAGATTGTTGTGAAGATGAAATGAAATGATGCCTTTCTGCTTGTCTGGCCCCTGCCCGATGTGTTCACAGCCATTGGGTTTGGCAGGGGTACGAGCAATGCCAAGGGCGGGGAAGCTTGGCCTCAGCATTGCGTACATACTTTCTCCTGTGTATCCTCACACCGTGCTGTTTCATGTCTTAGCTAGCACTCTCCTGCTCACAGTGCGTTTTTCTGACCTTATAAATAATCTTGTCTTACGTATGGTGAGCTATTACTCACGCATTTCCTTCTGTGGGAGCTGCACATGGGTCGGAACTAGATGGCATTTCCGGAGACCTGCGTGCCTCCATGTGAACTGTTCTGCGTAACCCTGGGGCATCCATGCACGTTCTTTAAACACTGCCGTTGGAAATCTGCTCCCGAGTATTGGGTTCCAAACTGACCTAAGCAGTTCTGGGTGTGCAGCACTATTGGGCGCATTGGCTTTGATAGACACCTGTAACTTCCAATCATTAGGAGTGACTTTCTTACTGGGCTACATTCCATGGCACATAAAGACGTGTATTAGCAAGAAGGTTCAAAGCCCTCGTGTAGTCTGCACTGTCAGCGCCGGATTCCCAGCCATCCGTCACTGTGGTGTCCCCTAGGGGCATGTGATGCAATGCAACCCTTGGGTTATGTTCAAGTTCAGTGTAAATTAAGTATGTGCTATAGATTGTTGATGAAAGAAGTCCTCAGTTCTTTAAAAAAAATGTATAACCGTTTCCACCCTAATTACAACAAGTTGTACTTCCGTTCACTTGTAAGACACATGGAAAATATAGAAAAACATAAATGTGCCCAATTCCCATCACACTGATTTTCTTGGCTTAATCGTTCTCCCCCCTCCCCCCCCACTAGACCCCTGTACCAATTTTTCGGTAATTTCCACACAAAGGTGGAATATTGGCGCTAGATGAAAGGTAGATGAAAGGTAGACCTATTTTCTACAATGTCTCCAAGTTCCATCTTATTCTAACCACTTGTTTGCATGTAACTAACATTTTTCTATATCATGTTGGTTTTTTCTCTTTAATGCTCAGGAGCCCAGGTATAGGGGACAGTTAGGTTCAGGGCCTCAGGTCTGGTAGGATTAAACCTCATTACCCCAGGGTCCCCTGGAAGCAAGAAGAAGGTCAGAATCACGTGTAGTCCGTGAACCTGCACACCTCTTCCTCTGAGTGTTTCGGGGAGCGTTTGCCTTTTTGCCATCAGGGGACTGGACTGAGCTCAAGAGTGGAGTGGTGAGGAGACATGCCTCCGAGTGTAAGCGGTGACTTCCGTTTCAGCGGAGCGTGTGATGGAATGTCACGCTTCTGTGTTTTCAAGAAAGAAGAGCGCGTGCACACGTTCCTCAGATCGTCGGCCGACATGCTGATGTCCGGCTGCGGCTGGCTGCCTCACGCTCTTCCGTGTATTCCTGTTTATTTGGATTTTTTGGGCCAGCGGAGTCACCGATGTGTCATTGTGGGGACGCTGCTGACGGAGGCTTTGCATCCGGCTGTGCTGGGAGCGTGGGAACTGGGTGGCAGAGAAACAGTGGTTTCCCAGGAGGCGGGAGTGCCAGTCCCGCCCCCACCCCCTCTACGGTGTCAGGTTGGACACGCACCTGCTCTTAACCTCCCCCGCCTTGGCCCTCACTGTGGCCCAGGGAGAGTCTGATCCCTCAGATGGCTGAAGGTTGCATGAACTGAGATGGTGTACACAAAGCACCTAAATACACGCGAGCTGTTATTCATATCAGATGCATAAAACATGGTTATAAATGGAGTCAGTTCTTGTCCCGAGGCGGCCACCTGTTGGCTCCCTCTGGGTGCTCAAATCTGGACATGGTGCTGAGAACACAGAGAAATGACCTGTCCTTCAGATGACACGGTTTTCCCATGCGATGCTAGCCTTACGATACCTGTGGCTTTGCCTTTGCATAACTTCCCTGTTCTGGAATGTTCTCTCATAGTACTCTGTTTCTTCAATCTCACCTATCCTAATTAGTAATCGTGTACTTACGTATGTGCTTACTGATTTACTACCAAATGGATGTCTGCTGGGCCATCTCTGTTTTGCTCGTCACTGAATGTTTACCCCCTGCTCAGTGAGGCCCTTGCACGTTTGCTGGGGAAGAGAAGGGAAGGAGTTGGTGCCGTGGGCTTGCGGGGGTGTGGGATGGGTTTGCATTTGTGCAGTGTGCAGTGCAGCAGTCACTGTGACTGAATTTCTACTGGAATTACTCCAGAAAATGAATGGACATATTGATTGATGTTTTGATAAATTGATCAATTACATTTTTGGTGCTTGTGTTTTTCACATTTAGGAATGTAATATGTTATAATACCTATGCTATCATCACTCAGATTACAAAGTCCAATTTTTGGAGATTTTCAAGAGGGTATGGGAGAAGTTCTTACTAATTGCTTGCTGTTATAATTCTGAGGCAGAAAGTAAGTCACCATTAACTTAGTTTCTACTAATTAAAACTACAGTGCTCTACCATAATTAGAACTGCTTGTCCATAGCTCTTTTGGGCTTTTAGCCTACCATTAAAAAATAGATGGCTAAATAAAAGGAAAAAATACTATAATCCCCATATTTGTAGAAAATAACTACTAAAATCCTACTTTTAAAAAAAAGCCAGTCTCTTTATGAAGTATAACAATGAAGGAAATATATTGAAAGAAAGTCTTACAACCTTATGAACCATTTTTATTTTTCTACATTTGAGCTAGAAGCTTATGTAAACATTTTCAGTGTATTTTTGCCCTGACTTTGGTAGAACTGTTTCTTACAGAGTAATAATGGTGGTTATTTGAAAGCTCAAGATGAAAATATTCATAAAAAGAAACCCTGTAGGAAGTAATTAATGGCGTTCTCTCCAGAGATGGGCAACATGGAGGGGGAATGAATGAAACGAGTGCCCATCCCCCACTAAGATAACTGGGGGACATGGGGGTGCAGGGCAAAGAAGCAGAAGGCTGGAGAGAGGCATTCTGGGGTGATTTGCATATCCTCAGAAATGTCAGTGGGAGGCCGGGATGAAGGAGTTAAATCTTCCAAGGAACCAAAACACTGTTTTCTCTAATTATACCCCCACCTACGCATCCTCCACACAGCCCTCCCCACACACGGGTGCCTTTATAATCCATGGATTTTGAGTCAGACACTTCATGGGCATGAGCTGCCGTGAGAATCCGGTGGTTTTCTTTCACGGGCCCTTCAGTTGGGATCTGGAAGGAAACGTCTAGTGGTTTCGTTTTATATTTTAGCTGCATCGCAGGGACGGGTGGAAATATTTAGCTCTTTTGTCTTGAATGTACCCGGAGACTTGACAGACACGAGCTTCTATATTTGACACCGGGTGACTTACTAACTGCTCTTTTCTCCCCTCCGCAGTGGTAGCGAAGGAGTAGAAAACAGCTTAGAAAAAGTAGGCCACAAGACTTAACAGAAGAAAAGCAAGATCATGTATTTATGTCTCCGTCCATTTTTTTCAGACTCTGCTAGAGACAGTTGCAGAAGGCTAAAAATATCTGCTTGTCTAAAGTGGTTCATGCCCCCCCGCACCCCCAACATAAATTGTCTAACTGGTGTAAGCAAACAGTCCTTAAAGTACACTCGCCTGTTACAGAATTTCCCGGAACAGTTTACAGCAATGAGCCCAGGTTCCCAGGGCCCATTGGAGTCACAGAGGAATGTTGGCGTCACAGGAGAGAAGTAGTGGGACAGGCTATTGTGAGGGTCAAGGCCGGAGGATAAAGCCTATTTGTTAGCATAATTTATAGCCTTACATATTGAGACATACGGAGGGGAGCCTCCATTTGTACTGCTGCCCTGAACCTTGCAGATATTAGCAGTGGACCTGCGTAAGAGCGGCCCCGCCCTCACCCTCCACCGCCTGCTGGTGTTGGGGGGATCAGGGCTGGGTCAGAGCAGGCCTCTGTCACCCAACATAAGCTGCACCGGGCAGGGACCCTCATGGCTTCTGCTCACTATTGTTTCTTACAACAATGCCTGGTGCACACTTACTGAACGAAAGGAGGAGTCATAGGATCTGAGCACCGTGGGAGGGAGGGAGTGATTGAGCAGTAGTGGGAAGAGCAGGTATGGACCCTTAGCAGCTCCACTGGGGTGCAATTATGTGTCATAGTTCACCTGTGTCAGGATGTGCTCCCATATCCATTCCCTTTGGATCATATGAACTCTGAAAATTTTTGTGTCATTTAGGGACCCTCAGATGTGTGACTTTGACAAGATGTTCTTGTTTGACTTGGTAGCATATTCTCTCTCTGAGGGAAGGGAACTCCATGATAATGTCTTGATTCACATTTTCACCACAAATATCCATTATAGGGTGGCATGTAATTCGATTACTTTGGAAGAAAGAAAAAAAGAAAAGGAAAAAGCAAAACAAACATATAAACAAAACCCTAGACTACCAGAGTTGGTTCAATGATGACATAGAAGTAGGAAATCATTATAAAAACCACGGTGATTGATCATTGAGACGAAATTTTTTTTAGCAAAATGGAAACATTAGGTTTTCTTACTCTTTTTTCATGTATGTTCTTGCATGGTTTTGAAAGCATTTCCTAAAATAAATAACACTGCCTATGGGAATTAGATTCAGGGAAAGGCAAGGGCATTCGTAGCAAAGAACGCTGAACTCAGTGTGACCTAAGTGACTCGTTGGTTTGTCATGGAAATCATTTGGATTGCTGGGAGAGAATGTGAAGTGGGATTTGTCCTGTGTCCTGGTCATTTTTCAGGAGAACATCCCATAGTTGAAGCTTAGTAAAATGTTTTATGCTGATCTCGTTTTTGGCTTTGGAAAATCACGCAGCAACTTTTTTACCTGATGTTCGAGAGAAGTCTAAGTACTCATATCTCCAAACCAGAAGGTAGTTTTTCTCTCTTATATTTAACTAGAGGCCCAGTGCATGAAATTCACACACCGGTAGGGTCCTTAGCGGCTGCCGGCTATTGGCCAGGGCCCTCCTTGGTTCTGCGCTGCCCCCTGGTGGTCAGCACACATCATAGCGAGTGATTGAACTCCCGGTCGGTCGAACTCTTGAGGGGACCCTTTGCATATTAGGCTTTTATATATATAGATTAGAAGTAAGCCTAAGTCACTTAATGTTTTCATTTACAATAGGACTTGTCGGCTTGGACACTGAGTCTTTTACATGTTAAAGGAGTATTTGAAAAGTTGAACACAGGGTAATCTCTGTGCTCTCGTGCATATAACTGTAAAACACTTGGAGGACTTAGCCTGTTGGTGCTAATTTGAGAACTGGTAGTTTGTTCCTAAAAAAAAAAATCTCTTTTCTGTCAGTTTCTGTAATTGTGGCATCTCTTCTGTCTCTTTAATACCATGAAAAATTCGAGTTTCAAAGAAAACATTTCAAAAATGAGTCACCTTTTAACTTATAATTTTAAACAATTCTCATTTTACAGTTTTCATAAGAGACAGATAAAGAAAATGTGTTTCTGCCTCTACTAGCAGATTATTTTTATTACATGAAAATTCTGTGTATTATTTATTACTTTAACTTCTGAAAAGAGACACCCTCTGAACAAGGATTAAATTAAGAGGCGGTTTTACTATGTCATTATTTGCACTCATTGATCTTTCCTCCGTATCTTTCTCTGCCATTACATTCCAAAGAGTAAAGGCTTTATTTTTGGAAGCGATTTTAACCTCGCCGATGAGGGGAGGGAAGTGGAGGATGTCCTCACTGCTGGACACTTGTCCTCCATCTGTGGGCGCCATGTTCCTCAGGCCACGCCTACCTTCACCTTGATTTCTGAAGTGTTGAGTTTTGGGTAGGTGACTACCTTGTTGGCAGAGAAAGGGCAGAGGACAAAAAGAAGTAGCCGTGGGGGAAATGTGGACGAGAAATGGCAGTGTGGAGGGGACAGTGGGCGCCCTGACCCCCAGGATGTCTAGGTAAGTCATTTCCAGTGCTGTTCTGAGACAGAGTTTTGTGGGTTTTGAAAAACATGGACAATGTGCTGAATTGTCATGAAGTTCAGTGGTAAAGTGGTAAAATGATGTTCATGGTGCTAGTTTTTCTTTCTCTTAGATAGCTTTGTTTGGCAGAATAAAAAGTCAGTTACTCTGTGTTAGTCCCGGTAATGTTTTGGGGATTTTACTACTCTGTGAAGCCCCAAGGCCTACCGTTCACTCTTTTGGTGGCATTAGCATTTGGTCTTTTTTCCAGCAGTGGGAGTTGTTTCTAGGAAAATTCGGCGAAATGCTCACATCTTTTACTAGTGGAAGATTTCATGTGTGTAAGTACACATGTATTTTATGTATTTATGTGTTACGGAGATCAGCCCACTGCTAATGCCTATGTTTTCTTTCAGAGATGAGATGGGGAACTATGCTTTAAGTTCGCTCAATCTTGAGTTGTATCAAATTATATGATGGTCTTTTTACTAAAATTTGAAATTCAAAATGCTGGATCTTTGTCAAAAAACTTGAAGGCAACAACGGCAACAAGTTCTGTAGTTCATTGTGTTTTCACATGTATTATGTCATTTAATTCTCACAACTTGGAGCCGTAGAGGTAGCATCATTCATTGAGAATTTCAGTGATGAGCAAGGAGCTTACTGTGTCTTTTTGTTTTGTTTTGAGGAGCCCTTCCTTCCTTCCTTCCTTCCTTCCTCCCTCCCTTCCTTCCTTCCTTCCTGCCTGCCTGCATGTTTTTATTGATTTCAGAGAGGAAGGGAGAGAGAGATAGAAACATCATTGATGAGGGAGGATCATTGATCAGCTGCCTCATGCACACCTCCCCCTCCCCCCGCCGGGGGATTGAGCCTGATACCCAGGCATGTGCCCTGACCAGGAATCAAACCCTGACCTCCTGGTTCACAGGCTGACGCTCAACCACTGAGCTACACTGGCCGGGCAAGCATGCATTTTAATATGTTTTTGAGTCCAAGCAAACCCCAGAATTCAATGTAATCGGAACCTTTCCCAAGTTAAGGGCTTTAAATCTGCCTTTGAGAAGGTTACCAGTGAAGATCAAAGATGTGGGAAACTGTGGATTCTAAGATTAAACCCAGCATCATTTTCTAAGTTAGGCCCCTATCTAAATAGCTTTTCTTATACCTTCTCTAGTCTTTTGAGGGTTCCCTTACTTTGAAACTGTTAAATGCAAAGAGCATTATTTCCATTTGCTTGTCCAATGTGTTAAAGTTAGCCAACTAACTAACTTGATTTAAGAAAATTAAGAGTTCTTAAGGCTGGCAGCGGGCCAATGAAAGGAGTGCTTTTATCTCCTGCAGTTGGAATGAATTTACACCTTTTTGGGAAGCAGTTTTTCAGTACATCCTGTGAACTTCAAACAGGTGACCTTTCAAAATCCTACTCTGCATCCCTCTTCTAAGAAATAATCAGAAGTGCATGCAACCCTTTATGCACAAAGATGTTCACCATAATCTTGTTCATAAAAAATGACCTTTGGGATGGGGCCAATCAGTGGGAGTGGTTAGGAAATTATGTAATATTATATTTACATAGCTTCCAAAATGACACATGCTGAGAATTGTTAATTCAATGAGAAAAGAAAACACGTTTGCTAGGATGTTGAATGACAAAACAAAGCAGGTTATAAGATGTAGACAAATCCCGATAATCAGGAGTGACAGCAGCTTGAAGCTCCGAGATGCCTTCAGCTCTCTGATGAGCTGGTGCATTTTCATCGCAGAAGAGCGGCTGTGTGATTCGTTCAAGTCTGTGGCCATTCATTTCCCCTTTCCTGGGCCAGGTACTAAGCCGGGCCCCGAGACACAAAGATGGAGATCCAGTGTCTGGCCCGGCTGGTGTGGCTCAGTGGTTGAGTGTCAATCTATGTACCAGGAGGTCACGGTTCAATTCCTGGTCAGGGCACATGCCTGGGTTGCAGGCTCGATTCCCCAGGTGGGGCGTGTGGGAGGCAGTCGATCAGTGATTCTCTTTTACCATTGATGTTTCTACCCCTCTTTCCCTCTCCCTTCCTCTCTCTGAAATCAATAAAAAGATATTTTAAAAAACCCTCCAGTATCTGCATGCAAACTTGGTATTTACTCCTGCGTGTTCAGTGGCGAGCGGCGGAGTTCTAGGTAAATGTCACGGCCTGGGTTTCTTTCCTGGGCGGACGGCCTTGTTTGCTTTAGGAATCAAGGTGGGACAAACCGGGCATAGACAAGAAGCCGGGAAATGCAGTTTTCTTTAGGAAATTCTAACTGGACAGGTTCGTCTGAACAGTTTCAGTGTGTATATGTTGGGGGAATATATAGACTGTAGAATTGGGAGTCAGATTTGATACACCTTTTAATGTTGCCTCCACAGATCTCCCTCCTGTGGGCTCTGAGCCTGTTAGTCTATATTCATCTAGGCCCGTGGTCGGCAAACTGCGGCTCGGCAAACCGCAGCTCTCGAGCTACATGTGGCTCTTTGGCCCCTTCAGTGTGGCTCTTCCACAAAATACCGGCACTTCCACAAAATACCGACTTCTGCGCATGGGCCACAAAGTTTCAATCGCACTGTACGTGCGTGCCCCCACGTGGTATTTTGTGGAAGAGCCACACTCAAGGGGCCAAAGAGCCGCATGTGGCTCACGAGCCGTGGTTTGCCGACCACGGATCTAGGCCATTAGTTCTCAACCTTCCTAATGCCGCGGCCCTTTAATACAGTTCCTCATGTTGTGGTGACCCCCAACCATAAAATTATTTTTGTTGCTACTTCATAACTGTAATTTTGCTACTGTTATGAATCGTCATGTAAATATCTGATATGCAGGATGTATTTTCATTGTTACAAATTGAACATAATTAAAGTGTAGTGATTAATCACAAAACAATATGTAATTATAATTATATGTGTTTTCTGATGGTCTTAGTCGACCCCTGTGAAAGGGTCATTTGACCCCCAAAGCAGTTGAGAACCGCTGATCTAGGCTATCCGCTGGGAGAGGGCCCATCTTCCCGACTTACCTGAGAATTCCTAAAAGGCAGGGACTAGCACCGAGACTTGTTCACCTTTAGGTTCACGTCCCCCGGCGTTTCGTAGTGTGTGGCAAAGGGTAGGCACACAATACGTGCTTGGAAAACAACGCATTAGTGATATAGTCTCAGTTAACAACTGCTGTCACATGGACTAGATGGACGGAGAAGAACCAGGCTGACATTGAGTTCTATACACATCTACGCCCCTCAGTGCCGTCATATGCTCAGGGGTGAACTCGTAGGAGGAAGGTTGGTCTGTTGTATAGGCCAGTGAAGGGATACAGTATTTCATATCTACCACCTCACAGGGACCTAACAGGTGCGAGACAGACAGCAACCTTGGCTCCTCGGAAGAAAAGTGCCATGCAATGCTCCACGGGGACTTTGACACTTTTAACTCCAGTGGGAGTTCGTTGGCAAGTGAAGAATGAAAAAGGGCTTAGGGTTCGGAGGAGACGTGTAAGGAGAATATGAGTGTGATGGTTACAAAACATACTTGAGATTAGTCAGACTGGTAGAATATAAACACGTGAGAATCAGTGGACAGGTACACGTATAAGTATGTGTATTATGCGTGAATATAAGAAAAAAATTAGTTTTCTCCTTTCAGCACAAGTATATTGCATTTGGGGTTAATGAAGATGAAAAATAAGGAAACAATCAATATAGGTTTTCTTGAGTCTGATGTTTCAAATACTGTACTAGTTTCTGAGGCTACCATGATCCAAGGGTTTTATATTTTCTTAGTGTTACAGGACACAGACACACACACGCACACCCACACACTTACACTTGGAAATAATATGTGCACACGTGTACTATAGGAATTTCAGCCAGTTTTTATTGTTATTTTGGAGCAGGTCTAGAATTTTCAGCCTCTCTATGTTGTCACTGACAAACCGTGTGCAGTCAGGCCTGGGATGGAAAGCATTTCATTTTAGAATTAAAGCCCATCTAGGTCAATGAAAGAGCGGATATTTGGAAAGGTAAATGGTAGGCATCAGTGGCATTTCTTGCCTACCGCACCAAGTCCCAAATCCTCGCTGTCTTTTTAACCTTTCCAGTCTGGTTATGCCCACGGTGCCACATCATGAACGGTCCGTGGTAGCCAAGTTTTCTCTCAATTTCCTGCCTCTTCGTTCCTGCTGAGTATGATGCTAGCTGCCCTGTGCCCTGTGTTGAGAACCTTCTGTATCTTATCTCATAAAATCCTAATGGTGACGAAGATAGTTGCTGTCAATCTCTTTTGGGTTCATTGTTGCGTCCAAAGTCACACAGCTAGTCGTCGTCAGAGTTTACGATCCACCAGGTTCTGTGACCATAAGCCTGGGCCCCTGCTGGCCTGCCCTCCCCACCGCCCCGACTGCCCCGTCTCTCTCTGCTGGTCTGAATCCTGCCCATTCCGCAGGCCGGGAACACGAGGTTCGGTGCTATTTTGACTTGAAAAGTCATGATGATAGTAGAAAAATAGGAAAATCCTGAAAGGCAAAAATAAAAAAAATTAATTAGAAATCCAACCACTTGGAGAACATCTTACATACATGACATTTATACCTTTCCCCATAGTTTTTTATATGGATGCAGGTGTATTCGTGTGGCATGTGTATGTATGTGTGTGAATGTATAGTCTTTGTGATAAGCTTAAGAGTTTAATGTGTACATTCTTTTGAAATGTGCTTTTTTATTATGTAAAAATGTATGGTGGAATGAACATTTCCCTATGCCGTTAGATACGCCTTTGGAACATCGTTTCAATAACAACTTCCCCTGCTTGTGGCAAGGGCAGTAAGGCTCCCTGCCAGTCACTCCGTCAGCTCGGAAATGTAAGGAAGACATGGAGGCACTGTTCTGTGTCAGGCTTTGAGCCTTCCCTCCTATGCTTGGTCTCCTTTAAAAGCTGTTTCCATGTGGGTGGGCATATTTGTCAGCGTTGTGACCTTACTGGTGTTGACTGTGAGAAGGGAATTGGGTATTTTGCTGTGTTGGATGTAAGAAGGGATTCATTTCTGCTCCTTATCAGACGCCTTGGAGAGGGAGGACGGTGAGAGACCCCGTGGAGAACATGAGGAAGCTGACTTACAGGCATGTAGGTGTGCCGCTCAGTGGGACTGTGCCAGTCTCACCGAATCCTCTCTGCTCTCAGAATGTGCACGTGCCGTTCCCCGTTTTAAAGATGAAATATAACAAATGGGGTTTCAAAAACATCGCGGTCTTTGAAGCTATCCTGTTTGTTGCTTGCAAGTTCTAGGACTGCACCCCTGCCCGCTTTTGAGAACTCAGGCTTGTTCCGTTCCCTGGCCAGTTGGAGAATACCTAGTACAGGCCTCCTGAGAGATCCAAATGCAATTGTCCTGAGAGATTCCAGGACTCCCGGGAACGCTGGGGCCTTTGGCACCGTTGTCATTGGTGCTATACTCCTGGGCACACTGCCTCGTCATGCGTTGATCTAGTGCAGTGGTCGGCAAACTCATTAGTCAACAGAGCCAAATATCAACAGTACGATTGAAATTTCTTTTGAGAGCCAAATTTTTTAAACTTAAACTATATAGGTAGGTACATTGTTATTAACTTAATTAGGATACACCTAAGGCTTAGGAAGAGCCACACTCAAGGGGCCAAAGAGCCGCATGTGGCTTGCGAGCCGCAGTTTGCCAACCACGGCTCTAGTGGAATTGCTGTCTTTATGTGGAACTTTTATCCTGTAACAATATCAAAATCTTTGAGCCACGTGCCGATGGTCAGTACTACAGTTTTGAGATTATTCAGTTCATTCGATATGTGGCTCCTATATTAGAAGACTTTAACCGTGTCACAGTTGAGTGGCCTGACAGGGCGTTGCATGGCCCAAGTGTGGCATGTAATTAAAAAAAATATATTTTTACTGATTTCAGAGAGGAAGGGAGAGGCAGAGAGAGAAAAAAAAACATCAATGATGAGAGAGAATCATGGATCGGCTGCCTCCTGCACACCCCCTACTGGGGATCCAGCCCACAACCCCGGCACGTGCCCTGACCAGGAATCGAATCGTGACCTCCTGGTTCATAGGTCAATGCTCAATCACTGAGCCACACCGGCCGGGCTGGGTGTGGCATGTGACTGAAGGCAGTTATCTGTGGACCCCCTCCTGCAGGGCTGTGACCCAATAGACCAGCGTGTTTTCCTGGAGAGGGAGCGTGGCGTGTGGCTGCACGGAGAGCTGGGGGCTGACATCAGTATGTGAGAGACTAGGAAGCAAGGTCTGCACAGGGCCACCTTTCCCAGGGGTGCACGGGCCCTTTCCTTAGAGCTGCCCTGCGCATCATCGCCCAGGGACGGGGTGTAGGGACACTTACCTGTCTGTCATGGTGCCGCTTGGACAAGAAGAGCAGTTTTTAAAACCCTCTGTTTGAGGATTTGGCCTTGGCCCTACTTGCCTAAGGAGGAGACGAGCAGAGGTGAAGCTGCGTCCGTTGCTCTGCACTTGCATTTGGGGTCACGTGGGGAAGGGGGCACTGAGCGTTTCCCTTCCTGTGTCACAGCCGCAGCTTCGTCACCGCGTGCAAATACTGTTCCCTTCATCTGGCCTCTGCACACGGCGAGGACGCGGCAGTAATGAAGGCTGCTTCATCCCGTGTCTTCTCCCCGCTTCTGTCCCTTCCCGGGCTCGGTGTGGCCGCAGGTTTTGTTTTTCCTGTTGGGACATGTGCGTGTGTCAGGCTGGCAGAGGCGGGGGCCTGAGGGTTTCCCAAAACCACAGTTTCCTCTGCGCCCAGGGCACTGCCTCTGCCGCCTGTGGCCTGTGCCGTGGGCTTGGCCACCACCCTGCACGCCCACGGGGGGCTGTCTAACTGCGCAGCCCACGCTCAGCTCAGCATGGACGTGGAGAGCAGGCAGGCAGCTCAGTGGGGCGGCTCCGGGGAGCTAGGGACATGCACCCGGAGATGTGTGCCCCCCGGTGAGGCCTCATGGCGTGGCTTCGAGAGCGTGCATTTCCTTCCTCTCTGAATTGCTCTTTGCTCTTCTGTTAAATCCCTTCCTCCCTCCCTCCCCCGTCGGTCAAAAATTATTTTTATTGTTTTTATTGTTATTTTTTCTGTTTTAACAATATTTTTTTTTTTTTTT
>NW_005871051.1:3217936-3262540 GCF_000147115.1 Myotis lucifugus | reverse complement strand
CTGACCTTGACCTGTCTGTCCTTGACCTGACCTTTTTCTCTTCCCATTTCAACTCCGTGCTCTGCCTGTGACTCAGTGTCTCTCAGCGGCACCTGCTGGAGATCTCGACTGCGATGCTTCACAGATAACTCACCCGCAACATGCCCGGGATGGAACTCATCATTTTCTTACCGCTTCTCTTTTCCAGCTGCTCTTTTTCTTGGGATCCTGCTCTTTGGAAAACGAGGGGCGGGGCGAAGGGGGGGAGGTTGTCTGGACTCTTCCTCCTCTCAGTCATGGATTCCCCAGTCAGTCACTCCCAAGCCCGATGGCTTTTCCTCCTTAATAACTGGTAGCTCTGTCTCCCCCCACCCGCTCCTCACTGCCCGTGACCTAGAATCCTGCGGTAGAGCCTGCAGTGGATCCCAGCTTGCCACCCACTCAGAGGACAGTCTGCCACAGTGAATATGTAACCTTTGTGCTTGATCCCCACCCCATCACTTCCATGGTTTTCAAGATGAAGTTGAAACTTTTGAGGGCACATTCGAAGGCCTCTATGATTCGCTTCTTCAGGTCTCATTAGTCTCCTGGTTGCTGTTTGTGACACACCTCCCCCATCCTGAAAACCCGTTCGCAGATGCACACACGCACTCTCACTGTTCCCTTCCCTGGCAGGTGAACTGTGCAGTTCCCGGGACATGCCATATTCTAGCTTACTCTTTTGTTTCTGCTTGTTGATTCGGTGAGTCTAGGGGGTGGGAGCAGGACACAGCTGAAGCATACCATGTTTTCTGTATTGAACATGTCCTAATAAATGGTCCTCTGCTTTGAGACTCCGGCTGTGAGAGAGATTCATTTACTCAGTCTCATGCACTTGAGAGAAGAAATTAGGAACTTTAGTAATGCTTTCATCAAAAACTTATCTATCCTGGGATGACCTGTTCCATCCATAATGTACCTGGTAGGAATTAACCCTAAACACGTAGTCAGCAATGGAGACACAGTGCAAATTGTTCGATAAATCTTTCCATTATCTGATAGGAAGTGGCAGATAGCCCTCTACCGAAGCTTTGCACCTTTTGTAGAGATGAGTAGCTCCCTCACCACAAGTCACAAAATAGATGTCTGCATCAATGGGCACTGCCAAAGGCCCATGACCTTTCCTGAGGTTTCTGAGCTGGTATCCAGCTGAGTGTTTGTGAAGGATTCTTGGAGAAGGCCTTCTGTGGTCCGGTATGAGAACATTGCCATCTTAGGATAGCAATGCCCACTCTCTTAGAAATATATCCATTTCCCTAATTTATGGCTTTATGATATTTGTAGAATCCACCTACCGCTAATTCTGCTTCTGCCAAAATGCAAGCCTTGTAGTAGCCGGCTGCTGTGTTTTCTTACCCTGTCTGCTCACTGCTGAGCTGATCCATGATCCATGGGACTAGTCATCTCATTTCCACTAAAAGGTAAATTTAATTTTTATTATGCATTTCATAAAACCATATCCTTTCTGTTATGAATTCAGCTGGCAGTTGGCTTAAACGCCGAGTTTACTTTGAAATGCAGCCTCTTTGAACAGATATTTATATAATAAGATGATACTCCTGGGTTTTATATAGAGCCTTTCTCATCTAAAGGGTCTTTGCCACAAATTTTCTTTGTTGGCTCCTGCAGTTGGTTCTGGAGAGATTCTGGCTGCGCTGTAATAGGCAGAGCCCCACCCCCTCGCCCGCGCTTGGTGCCGGGCCATTTTCTACACGAGCCCTGCCTGCTACTGGGCGAGTACCCGGCGCTGGACGGCGCTGGGCAGTGCTGACTCCGCTCGGGTCACAGCGCGCTCTCCGCGTCCCAGGCTGGGCCCTGATCCCACGCTGGATTTCTAAGGAATTTATTCTCTCTCTTTTTCTTTTCCCTTCTTTTAAAAACAAACACCCAGCACTAATAAATCCAGGCTCGGTGCTACCCTGGTTGGCATGCCTGTCACCCTTTATCTTGAAGGCTGACAGCGAGTTTCATCGGTAGAAAGTTGGCAGACAGCCTGTTCTCAGGCGGCAGCTTTTCATCCTGTGGTTCAAGATACTTTTCACTTAGAAATTCTCTCTTCAAAATCCAGTCGTCCTCTACAATTTCTGTTTTTTCCCTCCAGGGTTTGGGTATAAGTGACTTGGACGGGTGGTGGTTAAAATCGGTTGATGGTCATCTTGAACAGCGGTTTTTGGATTTTGTGCCCTGTCAGTAAATACTTATTTACACATGAGGTACACTTACCACTATTAAAGAGCATATTATAAATTATGTTATATAAATTAATATAAGTAATTCATACTTGTGTCTATTATGTGTACTGCAGACAAAATCTAGGAATCAAAAGGATTTTATGAAAAAAAGTCCTCATATTTCTTCTTGAGCTCAGTGCCCCTCACTTTACAGAGCACTGATTTAGAAAGCAAAGGATGATTCAGTGCACCCCAATTCTTTTTGAGCTACACCACTAATCCCAGTTGGATGTTTTTGAAGGGTGACGTTTTTAGTAAACTTCCGAATGAATATAACGAGTACAGCCTCTGGTCAGAATTCATTGTTCTGAGTTATCTGTTCAGGGAGTGTGGTTACCAGTTCACCCAGATAAAGTCTTCACTTTTATTATGAAATATTTAAGACATACAAGACGTGTCTACCACCTTAAAAATAAAACATCACCTTCCTCCTGCAGAGGGATCCTGTCTTCTGATTGGCTGTTTCCATGCACTTAGAGACCTAGGTTTAGCTCTCAAATAATGTGCTATTTTGCATTTTTAAAATTTTATGAAAAACTTGCATACAATATATATATAGTATGTATTTGTCTACAACTCTGAGCTCCTCCCGATAGTTTCAAATGGTTTGGGTACCTGCAGTCCTTCCCTCCTGCAGCCTCAGGAGTATTTCGTGCACGTGCCCCTCACAGCACTGTCTCCATCTTGTCCCTGTGAATGCTTTGGAAGTTCCCGGAGGTTGCAGAATCTTAGAATTGCTGGTTCTTACAAGTTCTGTTCTTGTCTTTTTTTTTTAATTCTTTATTGTTGAAAGTATTACATATGTCACCTTTCCCCCCCTTTGTCCTCTCCCAGCCTGCCCCTGCTCCCCAAGTTCTGGTTTCTTAAAGTAAAAGCTCATCTTACTATCTAAACTCATACCATCTGAACCCAGGACAGAATAGATTCGGATAACTTTTTGGAGAGGAGACATTTGGAGGGCAGTCAAAGAGGTATAAGTACTTTCCTCATGCCTTACCCGAAGCTGATGATTTGAGGTCCCTGAAGCTTGGGAAGAGATGTACACAGTGGCTCCCGGGCCAGTGGGAGCCAGCTCCAGCACACCACTTAAAGGGACCCCCACTTCCTAACTCAATATCCAAGTCTCAGCAACAGTAATAGGTTTGAATAACATGATTTCCCTCAGTATGGAACTCATGGGTGTGGTGGAGCTGTGGGGGGTCATTCATTGGTCCTCAATCATTGGATTTTTCTAGTATGTGGGTGTGATGAAAAGAATTCTTAGAATTTAGACTAATTTTCTAGTTTCTAAAAAGTATTCTTTTTAAGCATCTCTGTTATAGAGGGATTAAGAGGTGACGGGATTAGAGGTTATGAGTAAAGATGAATAGCTGCCCATTTGGACAGCCTATGAAAGCAATTCTTTGAAAGAATATATGCATAGCAGATATTTAATAAATATTGACCAGATGATTGATCTAAGGAAAGAGCCAAGAGAGAAGAATAATTCCTTCGTGCACTTTGGAATTGCACAAGGATAGAGGAATGTCAAACAAGGAACTGGAAAGCTTCATCCTTATTTGATGTCCTCTTGGCTCTAGGGTCAACCAGATGGCCAAGGATTTGCCTGGCACCATTATGAAACACGAGTTCGTTCAAGCTTAATAGAAATCTAGGTATTTGAGAAAGTGGAGTAATCTTTTTTTTGGACAAAGTAAAAGATAAGCAGGTTCCCTTAAGCAAAATTAGGTAGAAGAGCAGTAGAAGAGATGGTGAATATAAGAGCATCCTAAAAATCACTGTACAGTTTGGGCCCATATTGTCCTGGGCGCATGGTTATTTTTGTAATCTGTTCTTATTTTGGAAGGCTAAAGTCACTGAATCTAGTTGTTTTTTTTAAAAAATTTATGATAATTTTGAATTTGAATTCCCTAATTAAAGCTAACTACTGCTTCATAGATAATCCAGCTAAGAAAGTTGCAGCCTGTTGCCTTGAATAAACACAGCTGAATTAGGAAGAAGGCTAGCTTTGCCAAAATCTTATTTTATAACTTGAAGTTCCAAAAGCAATAGCAAACCAACTTCATAGCATTTCCCAAAATATTTCAACCCATATGCTTAAAAAATTACTTCCAAATACTTTAATTGTTAGTAAGAAACAAAATGCATTCTCTTAGAGCTGTGCTTTGGGATTGGCCCTTCATCCTCCACTGAGGTGTATACAGAACTGCCTCTCCAGGAGGGAGTTACCAGGACAGGCAAATGCCACCCCCTTCTTAGAGCAGTTGTTTTCTAGACAAGTAATCTTATCCTATTTGCAGGTTTATCATCCTGTTCCCTAGCATGTGCACATAACCTATGGACACAGACAATAATGTGATGAAGGCCTTGGGGCAGGGGGGAGGAGGCAGGTGCAGGGTGGAAGGGATCATTTGGGGGGAAAAAGGGGACATCTGTAATACTTTCAACAATAGAGATCAATTTAAAAAATTGTCAGAGCACTAACCCATTTGCCATCCCTGAATTCTTACAGGTTTGAGCATAGCCATCGAGGTCATTACAGGCTGAGTCTTTGCCTCAAGTTTTCCTTTGAGGTTTTCCCCTTCTTGATAGTTTTGTAATGGAAAGAGGGCTGAATATCTGAGTTTAGTCGTCAGAAACCTGTCATTTGATATCAAGAAAGGAAATAGGAGTCTGCTTTAGTTTGGGTGGAGCCTTCATAGTTGGTAAACACTATACAACACAACACAACACAACACAACACAACACAACACAACACAACAAAAACACCGATGATACTTGGGATTCTAACTCCTGGCAAGACCATTTGGCCCTGGATCCACACTGTATTTTTCCCCTCCTATACAACAGATCCAGTTTTTCAGGTGGGAATTCTGGGGTATATTCAAAGGCCCTAAAATGAGAGTGAAGAGAAGGCAATAACAGCTGGTGATAACGTGGCAGCACTTGCTTTTTTTAGGTGCCATTTTCTTAATGGAACTGTTGAAAGATCCAAAATGAAATAAGGACCCCCAAGTGGGTGGAGTTTTACTGTATCCCTCTGCAGAAGGATTGGTAAAGGAGCTTTCAGAAATATTTTAAGAAGCGTAGAGATGGCTTTAAAAGTGAAATAAAAGGACTTAACTCCTCAGAGGCGGAGGAGGGAGGCTGGGGAGGGAGCTTAAAATAGTACTTACCCTCAGTTCTTCCTGTGAAGCTGCCAGCGCCGTTTGATTTTATTTCTTGGGTCCAAATGAAGCTCAGATAATGGATGCTGCTGATTGGTTCAGTGGCCACTGTGGATTTTAAGGAAAGAGAGTCCCTGGACAGGTGCTGTTGCCGGGCGGTTGCCGTGTAAAATGCGGGGAGTCTCAGGGGGAGGAGGGCCTGATGGAATTCAAAGAACAAAGAGAACAGGTGGTCAAGTTAAACCACTTTGGAAAGGGTCTCACTTTATAATGTAAAATAGGATATTGCATAAGCAAGTTTAAAAATATATATGTTTTTATTGATTTCAGAAAGGAAGGGAGAGGGAGAGAGAGAGAAACATCAATGATGGGAGAGAATCATTGATCAGCTGCCTCCCGCACACCTCCTACTGGGGATCTAGCCCGCAACCTGGGCATGTGCCCTGACTGGGAGTCGAACTGTGACCTCCTGGTTCATAGTTCGATGCTAAACCACTGAGCCACACCAGCGGGGCTTATATGAGCAAGTGTTAAGCAATGATGTCAGCTGTCTCTCTGCAGTTACTACTGTTAACAGTCATAATGAAAGTGATGCCAGTCTATGTTAGTATCGGAGGAAGCCTGGCTCCATAGTTTTTAATTTTCATTTCTATTAAAATTCCCACTTTGCTGTTACAATTAAAATTAAAAAAAATATATTTTGTGCAGGGTTGCCTGACGATGCTACTTTGGATCTGTTTCTATTTATTCCCAAACATTTCAGACACTAGGGCATTTCTCTCTCTTTCTCTCTTTTAGGAGAGCTCATCTCAGGCTCAGTGACCCATGCTAACAATTACACTTGCTAGAACCAGTGCCCGTTATAATAATCACTGCAGCCTTGCGTTTGTTCTAATCTCACGGAGGAGGTGAGGCGTCCTTTCTATACCCACAGGGCTGCTGTGGTCCCTGGTGATGTGATCACTTGGGAGGCAGACGTGGGTGACTGCGTACACCCGTGCCTAATTGCCAATAGCGACTACAGAACCTTCTGCCAGGACTCGGAAGCCCGGGCGTGAGTGCCTGGGCAACTGGAGAATCTGCCATTGCTTTCCCTGCTGGTGGGAGGTGGGAGTCAAGAGGTGTCTCTCTCTCTCTCTCTCTCTCTCTCTCTCTCTATTGAAAGTCCTCCTGAAGCAGGGGACAATGAGCAGGTGAGAGCTGCGTCCTCCGGGCGCCCTTCGCCATCTGTTTCATCGGTGTAGGCCACACCCTGCAGGCTTTTCCTTTTATTTCCTGGTCTTGCCATTTGCTCACCACTGGGTCTCCTTAGCTTATACATTTCTAATGTAGTTGAGATGATAGAGCACGGCTGTTTTGACCTGATTGATGGCCAGTAATACTCACACTGCTAAGAATGATGAAAGATCATTTTATTTTTTCCAGTGTCTTTTTTTTTTTGGTGGTGGTGGTGGTTAGGGATTTCTTCAAGTTAAAAGTTTCTCATTTACTAAAAACTCCAAACTGCTTTATAAATAAATGGCCTTAAAGAAGACCTATTAATGAAAAGGAAACCTGTTCTGGTTACATTTCTGGGAAGTAGTGATTATATTGTTTTAAGATTCTGTTTGGCTGAGACCTGATTAAAGCATAACCAGGAATTGGCCATCTGGAAAGCACTATTAACGGAGCCAGAAATGTCATTGTCATCTTGAATCATTTAATAGAATTTGCACTGAAAAAAAATACGGTGGGTTGAGTAGAATCCAAAGTCTGCAAAAAAGTCTGGTCTCCCTACTTCTATTCATTTTGGGGAGCTAATTTATTTTGCCTGTCTGCTCATTAGCAGTAATTCCTCTATTACTTATGTGCAGAATTTAACATTTGACTTTTGTAGTCCTGTGCTGGTGTGTTTTTAATGTCTTCCCACTGGACTGTAAGTTTCTAAAGAACCTGAACGGAGTCTTTTTCCTTTTTCCATGTGTTCTTCAGTGCCGGACATGGTCCCGGACATAAAATAAATGTGTAACAGACACCTAGTACTTAGTCATCTGGACACACATTAGGTCAATGTGTTTACATTCTCGTTATCTTCATCAGCTGGTTTCATAGTTTTCGCTCTGGCGCTTTTCAGAGACTTGTATTGTTTTCTTCAGTCAGTACCTAGCAGTGCCAAGTCACAGATTTTCATTCAAGGGGGTGAGGGTGGTGGTGGGGTGTAACAGTTTTGTGGTTATAGTGGGTTTTTCTTTATTTATTTAAGACATTTTTTTATTGATTTTTAGAGAGAGAGGAAATGAGAGGGAGAGAGTGCTAGAAGCACTGATGAGTGAGACTCATTGATCGGGTGACTCCTGCACACCCCCTATTGGGGTGTCAAGCCTGCAACCCAGGCATGTGCCCTGATTGGGAATCGAACTATGACCTCTTGGTGCATGGGACCACACTGGGGATCGAACTATGACCTCTTGGTGCATGGGACCACACTCAACCAACTGACCCACACCAGATGGGCTATAGTGCGTTTTTGAAAGTTCGTTGTGTGGAAAAGGAAAACAGAAGTAGGGAACATGATTGTTCTGATGTAAGCGAATCACAGACTTACATGTTTGTAGAGCTGGGAGATGCTTTGGGAAGTTATATGGTCCTACTTAGGTGAGGTCACAGTTAATAGAAGTCTGGAATTGGACAATAGTGTGAGTAGGATGGGATAATTGATTTATATTATTTCTGGATTCCCTGACCCAGTTTGTGGAACGTATTATTGTGTGGATAGATATCTGAGAAACGCACACATTCTTTACCAGTGTGATATTTAAAAAAGAAAGTCTTTTGCCCGGCCAACGTGGCTCAGCGGTTGAGCATCAACCCATGAACCAGGAGGTCACAGTTGGATTACTGGTCAGGGCACATGCCCGGGTTGCTGGCTCGATCCCCAGTACGGGGCATGCAGGAGGCAGCCTTTCAGTGATTCTCTCTCATTATTGATGTTTCTATCTCTTCCTTCCTCTCTGAAACCAATGAAAACATTAAAAAAAAGGAAAGTCTTTCAAAAGATCTTTCATATGCTGATATATTGAACAACTCTGCAAGATGACCTCACATGGAGCTACGATGACAGGTGCCATTCCATGTAGGTGAGAAATGCGGCTCATAATTCCAGGTCTACTAATTTGAACTGTAGGAACAGAAATCATATGGCACTCAGAGACTCAGTGGTGTTATTCAAAAAGGAAAGGATTAGACCAGATTCTCTCTGAGAGTTCTTTCAGTTCTGAATCTGGTGTTGAAATGAAGCAGTGGTCAACATGTGGCACTTGACACAATCAAAGCTTTATGGGATCAGAGTAGAGACGGATGTATCTAGTGTCTTACCAAACGTGTCAGCAGCTCAACACTCAGAACTTCATGTCTCGACTCCGTACCGTATCTGTTCATTAGGCTCTATTGATGCTTCTCCAGATGATTTCTACTTCTCAGTCTTAATTTGGATATCTCTCTTCTCCGCTTGGAGCTCGTTCAAGGCATAGGAATACCAGGAATAGATGCATATGAACCAGTAGACCTACTATTTAGGAATCTTTGGGTCCTTCCAAATGAACAGCCCATGCACAGGTGTTATCAAAGAACAGCCTGGACGGTGTGGCTCAGTGGTTGAGCATCGACCTATGAACCAGGAGGTCGTGGTTTGATCCCTGGTCAAGGGCACATGCCCGGGTTGTGGGCTCGATACCCAATGGGGGGTGTGTAGGAGGCAGCCGACCAATGACTCTCATCATTGATGTTTCTCTCCCTATCTCTTCCTCTCTGAAATAAATAAAAATATATTTTTGAAAAAAGAATAAAGGTTGTTTACATTTGAAGCATGTTTTGTTGGAAAGTGCTATAACTGCTCTATTGGGTAGTTTTGTTAAATTGGTGTATTTTGCTTCACTTTACATTCCATTCCTTCGAGAAGTAAATCCCGAGTTTCTTAGCCATGCTCACTGCTGCTCAGGGCAAGTGTCCCAGAAGGGTGAGTAGGAAGGCTGTCTGGGCGTGCTTCAATGTCATTCTACCTGGGCCTGTGCTCTGGGATAGGATGACTCTTATTTGCTGATTATGGTGATTTCCAGGAATCCACCTCTCACCAGTCAAAGCTCCAAAGTGTCAGCAGCGCCGGGGCCCTGACATTTCCCTGTCTTTCCTCAGGGGCCAGTTGGTCAGCCATGACTCCCAAAGGACCCTCTGCAGTCCGTTTATAGGGTGCTCTTGGAAGACGGGGGGCAAAGGCACTGTGCAGCCAGTGGGGGGCAATGTTTGGTGATGGAAGATGATGTGTATGGTACCAGCTCATAGCATGAGATCTGGCACATTTTCAGTCCTTAGTAAATATGTTATTATTCTGCTTTATAACTTTGCCTCTAGGTTTATAGACCGTAGGCCAGCAGCAAACAGACGTATGTATGTTGTTAAGACTTGGTGAGGTCCTCCAGAATATGGGATTTAGTTTAGAGTTTTAGCGCAGTGTCCTCTCTGTTGTTTAATGTGGGGAAAAGAAGCTAACTTGCTCTGTTATCAGAGTATCCTCTCGTTTTGTGGCTTAGCAAGTAGGTCTTAATTTGTATGTGGAGGATTTTATATTTAGAAACAATTCAGGCTCCTTTTCAGAGTGTGGGATTGTGGGATGTGGAGAAATGTCATTATTGCCTTTTGAATTTCTTTTGCTAATTCACAAATTAGAGTAATATAATAATTTTTATTCTATAGTTTATATTTCCAGTTAAATATTTTTGGTGTATGCAAGATTAGTTAGTAAAATTTATTTTAACTTAAAATATCGAAGAAGACTTTTCCTCCCAAAGAATGCCAAAATTTAGAAACAGCGCAGAACTTGTATTCCAGAATGCTTGGTAAGAAAAATGTCTAGAAAAAATTGTCTACACATTTTATAATTTTTAATTTTCAAATATTTTAAAAATGTTTTTATTACTGTAGAGTTATGAATGAGATAAGGGTATTTATGACCTTTAATATTATTCAGCTTTGTTTTAGAAATTCTAACCAGTACAGCTCTCCTCCCAAAATAAATCAGGAAGATAGAGAAATCACCATTAGTAAATGATATGATTGACTACTTAAAAAAATAGGCCAAGGAAATGAAAATACTTATAAAAATTAAATGAAATGGCCTATGTTTAATCCCAGTAAGAATCAAATAAATGCAACTTAAACAAAAATGAGATTTGTTTTTACCTTTCAGATGGACACTATCTAATATAATATGAGCAAATATTTATTGAATACTTATTGTGTATTAGGTGTGTTAGTAACTCACTCATTAAAAACAACCGTTGCCCAGCCAGTGTTGCTCAGTGGTTGAGCAACCCATGAACCAGGAGGTCACCATTTGATTCTGGGTCGGGGCCGGGTTATGGGCTCCATCCCCAGTAGGGGGCATGCAGGAGACAGCTGATCAATGATTCTCTCTCATCATTGACGCTTTCATCTTTCCTTTCCTCTCTCTGAAATCAATCAATCAATCAATCAATCACCCTTTGAGGTAGGTATAAAGATGTAGCCCCTGTTTTATAAAAATCTGCAGAAATGTTGAGTAACTTCCCACGGCCATGGAGTGAGTCCAGGACTGAGCTGGGAGCTGCGTCCAGCTTAGATGCTAGTTCTAGGACCCGTCCTCTTACCCACTGAACTGCCTCCAGGTTGGAAAGCATTCCGTGTCGGGAAGGTGTCTGGGAGGAGACAGCCGGCCCTCCTGCACTGAAGGTGTGGGGGGTGTTTCTTGCACCTCCTTTCTAAAGCTTTTGTGGGAACGCTCTTCAACACCTTACGATCTAGCAATCCCACTTCTAAGGAAGTAGCCAGGCAAGTGTAATAATAAATGTGTGAGATGTGTGTGCAGTATGGTTTATAGCAAACATCTGAATGGCCATGTTGAGGGAGATGTTTAGCTACATTATGGCACATCATCAATGGAAAGTCTTACGACCGTTTAGAAGGATGATATGGTGCTCTGTGCACTAATACGAATACCTGCATGATGTTTTGCGTGGAAAGGAGCAGGTGACAAAGCAGTCTGTGCTGTGGGGCACGGCCTCATCTGTACGTCTGACTCGCTGTGCGTGTGTCTATAGACCACAGCGCCGTGGGCTGGCATCTCTGGGTGGTGACATTGTGGCTGATAGCTATCTTCGTTATCTTTTCTCATCTCTTTTGAAATTTTATAGTGGGCATGTGTTATTTTTATAATTGGAACAAAGCTCTAAAAGTTTTTTTTTCCCTTATTCTCTGAACTCTTCATTTTCTGTGAAATTCGGTTGGCAAGTGTTACCTGGGGTTCATGCTTCCTGAGTGCATGGCCGTCTTTTGCATGGAGCCCTTCATGAAGCTCCCCAGTGACGGATTCCCTGCACTGAGCTGCCCAGAGACGAGGTGTGCCGTCATTAGGGGGCGCTCATGAGCTTTGGATGTGCCCTGACAGGCAGCGCCCACCCTCGCTGGCTCCAGCTCCCTGGTTTACACGTGACGTTTTCCATAACCTGCTTTATATAAAGAGAGAACTCTGTTTGCGTAGCTAAGTAGAAACTGCCACTGAAAATGAAAGCAGGTGATATTTTAAAGCTGCCTTTAACATCAACAAGTGCCATTAATCATCAGGAATCTTTGGCAAACAGTCAAAATATTTCTTCCGTGATCATATATGCAGATCCGAATCAGCGAGTCCTTTCCTTCGTAAATCTTTGATGGAAACCCTCGCAAAGCTGTGCTCCATTGCACACCCGCCCTGGGTTTAGTCTGGCTGGTATTGAGGCCTGAAGGGAGTGTTTATTTTTTACTTAGACGTTGAGCACATTCGCATAAAACTACTAATTTAGTGGGCTACGTTCTCTCAGAGTCTTCTTTAGGAGTAATTCATTGTCTGACAGACCTCAGCATCAACTCAGCCAGAGACTGCCCAGCCTGTGTGGCTCAGTTGGTTGAGCATCGTCCCATGCACCAGGTTGCCTGTTAGGATTTCCTTTGATTCCCAGTTGGGGCACATGCCTGGGTGTGGGCTTGATCCCCAGTAGGGGGAGTGCAGGAGGCACCCCATCAGTGTTTCTCCCTCATCGATATTTCTCTCTCTCTCTCCCCTTCCTCTCTCTGAAATCAGTAAAAACATATTAAAATAATTAGATTAACGGGGTAACGGATAAGTGCATAGTGTTTTGAGATCCCCCCCCAATCACAACCAGTTTTATTGATTTAATTTGTTTGAAACTATTATGTAAAGCCATGGAATCTTTTAAAATTGAATAATGTAGCAGTCTAAGAAAAAAATAGATATTTAATTTTATTTATAAAAAGATTTATGGATTTATTTATTTGAATAGATTTTAATCTATGGATTAAAATGCTTTTTCTTATAGTATATTGAATTTGGGAGCAGGAATCCAATTTCTATAAATTTGATAAGTGAGAATATAACTTGACTCATGGAAGCAAATGAAATTTCTGAGCGTCTTTAGAAAGAGATTGGCCATTTTACTTGCAGTCATATAACTTTAATTGATATATGACCTAATTAAAATAGGTCTGTCCTTATTTTGTAAGAATGATCTGTTCTCTAGCAATCATTCCACCAGGCTTCAGACCATACTCCATTCGTATGTTCTCATTTGTTCCGGGGGATGGAGAGGAGGAGACGCTAACCTGCTCTGTGTGAGGACTTAGGCCGTGATGGCGAACCTTCTGAGCTCGGCGTGTCAGCATTTTGAAAAGCCCTCACTTAACTCTGGTGCTGTGTCACATACAGAAATTTTTTGATCTTTGCAACCATAGTAAAACAAAGACTTCTATTTTTGATATTTATTTTATATATTTAAATGCCATTTAACAAAGAAAAATCAACCAAAAAAAATGAGTTCGCGTGTCACCTCTGACACGCGTGTCATAGGTTCGCCTATCACTGACTTAGGGTCTTGGAGTGAGCGGGGAGCATCGGGCACTGAGAGCCAGTGTGTGTGCGTCTGTGCCTTGGGGTGGAGGGAGCTGGTGCTGCAGGCAGGTTCCAGACGTGGATCACCAGTCTCTTTCTTCCCCGTTTCTAGGATAAGCCATCACCATCTTCCTTTTTTTTTTAAAAAAAAAATATTTTTATTGATTTCAGAGAGGAAGGGAGAGGAAGAGAGAGAAACATGAATGATGAGAGGGAATCATTGATTGGCTGCCTCCTGCACGCCCCCTACTGGGGACCAAGCCCGCAACCCGGGCATGTGCCCTTGACTGGAATCTAACCCCGGACCCTTGAGTCCACAGGCCAATGCTCTATCCACTGAGCCAAACCGGCTAGGGCAGTCACCATCTTCCTTTACACAAACTCAAAGCCATGGAATGTGACTCAGCACTGACACAGGAGAACTGCTCATCTCAGCTGACTGCAGGGTTTCTCTTCTTTTTTTTAAATATGTTTTTATTTATTTCAGAGAGAGGAAGGGAGAGGATGAGAGAGAGAGAAACATGGATGAGAGAGAAACATCAACTGGGGATGGAGCCCTCAACCCGGGCATGTGCCCTGACTGGGAATCGAACGGTGACCTCCTGGTTCATAGGTTGATGCTCAGCCACTGAGCCACGCCAGCCGGGCCCTGCAGGGTTTCTAAGCACAAGTGCTTGCTCAGGGGATCTTTTAAATATGTAGTCAGTATCCTGTAAGGATGGATGGGTGCGAAGAGACAGGCACAGGAGACGCGATGTTGGCCGGGTCTCACTCTGGAAGGGCTCCCAGCGGGAAGCCACGCTTTCGGCCTCTGTTCTGCCTGCTCTGTCCCCGGCGGAGCCCGCGGAGCCTGTCCCGAAAGAGGGAAATCGAGGCGTCTCAGCAACACGATGGGCTTGTAAAGTTGACCGATAATAGCAAACCTTTGGCTCATAACAAATCAGTAAGCTAGGTCTGCAAAGCTCCAGAAGGTGGACCAGGAACGAGAAGGGGAAGGCGGGAGGAAGAAGGCGAGTCAGGTGTCAGGTGACCTGGGACTCTGCTGTGGGGCGGGATGCGCTTGGCACCTGCGTTGAAGGCACTGGCTTTAAACCCTGTAGATCCCCCAGTTGTGTGGGTAACGCTGGGTACCGCACGATGGGGCCTTGTTATGGAAGCCACGAGAAGCTGTGGCATACGGGAGGGCAGCAGGCTGTAAAGGCGCCAGTGTGGGCTGAGCTGTGCCACCCATCAGCTCAGTGCCTTTGTCTGGAAGTAAGATCTGGAATGCGCATTTCCATCACAGGGTAGCTGTAGAGTTAACGTGGGGGTGAGGGTGGGGCAGGAGAGGCCAGAAAAGCAGGCCTATTAAAGTCAGTCACATTTCATAGAAAATAGGGTGAAAAGGGTTGGATTTTTGACAAAAGTTCGAATTATGGGAATCAGTTTATCTCACAAAAAATGTAGAGGATAGTCACAAATATGGCTTATTTATTAGAAGGAAACAGAACAAGTGACGTGTTGAAATTTTTAGAGGGTTGGAGGGTGTTAACTTTTTCAAGACAATGGTATGATAACACATACTGATATTTGTCTTTCTCACCACAGTCATGCGAGTCACATTACAAACACTACACGGGTGTGTATGTGTGTGTATGTGTGTGTGTGTGTGTCTGTCCCTTCCCACGGCCTCTCTAATCCTGTAACATTAAAACTGCTCTTCACTTTCTTGTCCTTCAGGTGTCAACTCTTCTAACCTTGCCAGACCCTTGTTAATCTGTGGCTTTGCAATGCGATTCAAGTTCTTTTTCACAATCCCTTTCATTGACTTTTCTGAATTCCTGAATCTTTTGTCAGTTCATGCAGCTCCTCTTTGCCATCAGTTTATTGTTGGACTGTCGGGATTCCACGAGTGACAGACTGACACTGGGCTGTGACAGGCAGGCGTCAGCTGTCATTGCGTGGGAGACATGGTGGAATGCGGACCATTTTAAAAAGTCTTCAGTTCACTGTTTTGTGTGTGTGTGTTTTCTTTTTCCTTTCTTCTTCCGCTCCTTAATTGAGTGGAGGTGGATAATGACTCTGTAGCTAAAAAGGGCCTCTTCTTGGTCAAAAATGTTTGGAAACTCGTGCTATGAAAAGGCAAGTAGTCCTCTGGGGAAGGCTTTCAGACCTGTTTATCCTAATGCTTGTATCGAGATTAAACCCGGTATCATGGATAAGGGGGATCAAGCTACGGAAAGAACTGGGGCTCTGCTGTGGAGGCAGGAGGTTGCTCAGCACCTGCATTTACGACATTGACTTTAAACCCTGAAGAGAGATGATTTCGTCTTTCCTTAACTCGTATTTTGCATGTTGATGCTCAGTTAATTTTTTTGGTTCTTCTGGATGATTCTCTATGCCACTGGGAATCTCTGGAATTATGTGGCTTTTTCACCCTGACCCCTGGAGCCGCCCTTCAAACCCATGCCACCCTCACCTCATTGGGCTCTGCAGGGCCTGCTGACTCCAGGCCTCAGCTCCATCAGCCTGAATGTCACTGCCTGTGAGAGGCCTGCCCTGCTCACCCTACTGACACTCGGTCCCACCCCTGCCCCTTTGTTCATCTCCATCATGGTCCTTTAATGAGGCTGTTTAGCTTATTGGGAGTGTTGTCGTAAAATGCTCCTGGGAGAGAGTACATGGATTGTCCGGGGGAAAATAAGAGGTCAGAGAGGCCTGCTGGGAAGTGATGGTCTAGATCCGTGGTCGGCAAACTTCGGCTCGCGAGCCACATGTGGCTCTTTGGCCTCTTGAATGTGGCTCTTCCACAAAATACCACGTGTGGGCACGCGTACAGTGTGATGGAAACTTCGTGGCCCATGCGCAGAAGTCAGTTTTCGGCCTGGACGAGTCTATTTTGAAGAAGTACGTTGATATTTGGCTCTGTTGACTAATGAGTTTGCCGACCACTGGTCTAGATGTAGGACGTGAACTTGGCTTGGTGCTGCTGTGGCAGTGGGGATGGAAAGGGAGGAGCATGAAGGTTTGACAATGTCTTTTGTGGGTATAGTGTGCAGGCTACCATCACTAGTGTTTATATAGGTGTGACCTCTGGTGTTTCATGGAATAAACAATTGTATTTAAGCGCGCTTGGTTATCTTTTTTAGCAGCTTTCGACACTCAGTAACTAGAAGCTTATGTTTTGTGGTTTCTCTTTGCAAGGAAAACTTTCCCACACAAATGTGCTTCAACCCACACAAAATAATGCAGAATTCTGAAATAGCTGAATTCCTTTGACCAACTATTGGTAATTATCTGCAGCTTTAGCTGAAGATTATGCTTTGGGATGTGTTCATGCAAAAGAAAAAAGGCATTGTTCCCCCTAAGGATATAGAGGGAGTAAAAGTTTAATGTCTTTCAGAAGAGATGACTCTAAAATGAATTGATTCCATTTCCCTCACATAACTCGTCAGTATTTGCGACTAGACAAGCAAACCACCCACAGGACTGGTTATGAAAACAAAGAACCTTTCTTTTTTTAATTCATACCTGGATAGACCATGCCACTTCCTCCGCATTTACTGAAAAATAGGTGGAATTTTAAAAAGGTCTTGAAAATATATGAAGTTTTGGTTTCCACTTTCCTAATGTGACATGATGTTTACAAATGATTCTTGAGATGAAGTTTTGCCCTTCTTGTTTTAATAGCATTTAAGAGGTATAGATCGATGTTTAAAAAAATTGGTGTCTGTGCCAGTGACTATCATTCCATGAAGGGACTCCTGACAGTCTGTCCTCCACTATTGAGATAAATGAGTAAGATGCTGCCTTTGTTCTCCCCACACTCGCTATCCTATATTCTTTTTTAAAGTTTTTAAAATATATTTTTTATTGTTGATAGTATTACTGATATCTCCCATCCCCCCCCAGCCCCTCCCCCCCTCCTCGTTATCCTATGTTTTTATTTAAGCATCTGTCCTTTTGGGCGCTGACATTTTGTTAGTGTTTTTTTTCATTTTCCTTTATTTTTGCCCAGCGTTCATTTCCTCTTCTGGAACAGCTCACTTCTTTTTGAGGCTCCGCTTCTCTCCCACCGCCTTGGGTTTCTGTAGAGTTGCTGTGGCTCATCAGGTGTCATTTGATAAAATCGCCGGGAGAAAAGCCTTTTCTCAAAGGACAGCAGCCTGGAGGGAAAATTGCGCTTTCTGACACTTCCAACCTCGAGGGAGACGTGAGGGCGGCCTCCGTCAGCCCAGGCTCCCTGTCCAGTGCCCTGAAGTCATGGGCGTTGACTGGCAGGCTGTCTAGGAGAGATGCTTCTGTCCTTAAGGGTTTTACCAGCACCTCTTGCCGGGCAAGCTAAGCACTGGTTACGATTATGTGTGACACACACCGAGAAGTGGCTGTGCTTTCTCTGAGCAGTGGGCACAGGGGACACCCACCGGGGAGGGACCGTGGTTGGCAGTTTGGGAATGGATTTCTTCGTCTCAGATGCCAGCTGGATGGGTCTCTGATTTCCTAGATCTCTCTCACCCCTCCTTTCTGCAGGTGAATGGTCTTTAGTCTTTTGACATCAAAATAGTTGTTCCCCCCCTTTTTCTCTCATTCATGTAGTAAAACACACATGGAGTTTGAAGCGTAGTGTAGTTGAACAAGGTTGTGCGCGCGTGCGTGTGTGTGCGTGTGTATGTGCGTGTGTGCGTGTGCATGTGCGTGTGTGCGTGTGTGCGTGTGTGAGCATGTGCGTGTGGGTGCGTGTGTGTGCGTGTGTGTGTGTGTGTGTGTATGTGTGTGTGGTGTTTTTGGAATTTGAAGGGTGAAACAGGATGCTAATTATTATTATTGGTTTTATTTATCAATGTCCAGCGTAGGGTAAGATCCGGGCTGCATTTCCAGTCTGTAAAAATCACTTGATCATGAACGTGTTCCCTTCAGGTGAGCTTTAGTGAATTGACATTGACCTCCAGATGTTTTAGCGAAAGTATTTTAAGAAAAAACCCTTGCTCCGTGTCTTTGTCATCTGGTACCGCCTGTGTCTTCTAAACAAAAGCTGCTGCTTTGGGCACGAAGTTGTTTACTCAGGTGTTTTGCCGTTTGCTTAGTAACTGCATCTCCCTTGACCTCTGGAAGTCAAGGGGTTGCGTGCTCCGTGTTGCGGAGGCCGGTGTCTGTGCTGGGAGGGCAGCGCAGTGCAGCCCTCATCACAAGTAGGAGAGGGAGGGCTTTGGGGAGAGCTGCCTCCTGGGAAATGGTGTCCGGAGGGTTATCTAAGAGCTTTGAAGAACTGCTTTCTGTTTAACAGATACGGTGGGGACGACTCAGTTTTCCTTACTACGTGGTTTATCTTCTGAGCTTTTCAGAAGAGCGTGGATAATATTCTGAAGAAAATTTGCCTTTCTCATTGCAGAAGGCGTAGATATGAAGCCAAGAAGCCAATCAGGAATTTTTAGATTCCAGTAGGAAAAAATGAAAAAAAGCAGCCATTCTGGTTGGTTGAGTAGCACTATTTTTTTCATATGCGAACATTGCATTGATTAAGGTAGTTCTAGACTACAATTTTGAACTATAAAATTTAAAGTGGTTTGATTTTTTTTTCATTTTTATCAGACTTTGCAAATTCATTTTTGCATGGTGTTGGACATTACCTTTCCTATAAGGGAAAAATGAAATTTTCCAAAGCAGGTTTGGTTAATAGCTGCTCACTGTCATCTAGGCATTCTGACTTTATTTATTTTCTGTTGATCTAAGTTGTGTAAAGTGAAACATCCGAATGAGGTTTTTAAACACTGACCTAATAAGCCTTTTAGAGATTCAGTGGCAGGGTCAATTTTAATTAGTAGATACTGAGGCCGTTATGAAGCAGAAACTTACATTTGAATATTGGTTTTATCCCTGGCCTCATGATAACCAGGAACTCACGCCCACCCTCATGGGAGTCTTTGGGACCTAGTTACTGAGATACAGTGCATTGACTGCTAACTCACCCAACACGGTATTGAGTTTTCCCAGCCTTACCAATGTTTCTGGGATCCTGTTGTCCCTTAGATGCAAAATCCAGAATTTAGTCCTAATTTCTTTTTCACTTTTACCCCCTGTATTCAATCTGTTGCCAAGTCTTTGGGCTCTTTTTTTTTTTTTTAAAAATTCCTGATTGCTATTCCCTTTTTGTGTAACTGAAGTCCATTCTTCAGCATTCAGTGCCAGATGCCTTAGCGAACCAGGTAGCTGCTAATTGGCTCCCCACCTCTGCTTTCCTCCTCCAACCATCAGCCCTACTACTTGCTCAGATCAAGTTTCCCAGGCGTAAGCTTCACGGCGGACTCCTCTGCTCAAGACCCTGGGGTGGTCTCTGCCCGTTACTCTTGGTGAGGTTCCCACTGACTGACTCCCCGTTCTGTGCCGCAGGCCCTCCTCCTCCTCCTCCTCCTCCCTTCTCTCTCTAACCCGCACCTCACCGCGTGCAGTCACCAGTTCGGGAGAGGTGGGCTCTCCCGAAAGTCCTTTGACGAGTGGGTTGATAGGAAGTCGGAATGGCATTTTTATGCAGAACCAGTTCCTTAACCGCTGTGGCTGAGTCACGAGCTGTGTAACTCAAAGGCCTGTGGATCCCGGTGCAGCTGATGTCTGAGCTCTGGGAGCTGGAAGCCACGTTGACTAGGGGGGCGCGGCAAGGATGGGCGGCTTTTCTCCTTTGTACTGAGCACGGGGTCAGCCAGCACCAGAGAGAGCTGATAGTGTGTTTCGTGTGTAAAGATGGTCTTCTTTTTATTGTTTCCTTTTTAAAAAAATTAAATTTATTGGGGTGTCTTTAGTGTTTAACTTCTGTTATCTGTTTTTCAAGTCCTAGTGTTACTCTTCCCAGACTCTAAGCCAGAGAGAGCTACTCCAAACTAAACAAGGCATTAATTCGGTGATTATAATATCTTCCTATTAAAATAACAGTAGTTGCTTTTAAAAAATGTTTAGAGGATTATATTAGACATACAGTATTAGTTTCAGGTGCATAACATAGTGATTCAACATTTATCTACCTTACAGAGAGATCACAAGAAGTCCAGTAAACATGTCATATGTAATTGATGATGATACTGATTCTATTCCCTATGAGCAGCGGTGGCTTATCATTGAGCACTCACTTATGATTTTTCTCTCCTCACAATGGTCTTGCAGGGCACAGTAACGTTACCTCCGTTTAGTAGGTGAATCGATCCAGGCTGGGTGAAATGTAAATATATGAAGCGATTGACTTATAAACTCAAGACTTACGCCCAGCTGGTTTGGTTCAGTGGATAGAGCGTCGGCCTGTGGACTGAAGGGTCCCAGGTTTGATTCCGGCCAAGGGCAAATGCCTGGGTTGCGGGCTCGATCCCTATAGGGGGCATGCAGGAGGCAGCCAATCAATGATTCTCTCTGATCATTGATGTTTCTCTCTCTCTCCCCCTCTTCCTCTCTGATATCAATAAAGAAATATATTTTAAAAAAGACTTGCAAATAACTTGTGTATGTATCTATTTCATTTGTCAGTTTATTTTGTTCATTAGGTTCCACATATAAGTAAGAAGAAATAGATCCAGAGACATGAAAGCATGGAACTGACGAATCTCAGAGGGAAGGCGGGCAGGGATGGGTGGGAAGACATTAACCCAAGAACTTACATGCATATATGCATAACCCCTGGACACAGGCAATAGTGCAGTGAAGGCCTGGGGAGGGGGAATGGCGGGTGTGGGTGGTGAGGGTCATTGGGGGAGAAAAAGGGGAAAAACTTTCAACAGTAAAGATAAATTAAATAAAGAAAGAAATAACTTGTATATATTTGTGAATGTCTTAGAAAGAGTAAGTGCCGTGCGTGTGCCGGGTGCTGTAGTTTTAACTATGACGGCCTCTGTGGTTACGGGAGGGGCTCCTGAAAAAGACTTGAGTGAGTTACATTCCCATGCGAAGGAAACCGAGCAAATGAACTCGTCCTCAGTGGTCTAGTTCACCTGTTGGCATGTGCCAGATTTTTCTGTCCTGCTATTTTGAAATGTAATAGCAGCAGCGAATACTTATGTGATGGGGGCGTGGGGGTGGGTGGGTGGTGGAGGAGAGGATGCCGTTTCTGCAGGAGGAGGACACACCAGGGATGGCCGAGAAACCCCTGCTTCCTGACTTGCTGGGCGGAGCTGGGCGGAGGGAGGTCGAGGGCCTTGCCATCCTCCGGCCTCAGCGGCCTCTGACGCCATCAGCTGCCGGTGGAGTCTGGGCTTAGTTCTGAAGCCGGGATTAGTGCAGGGCCAGGCACTCACCCAAGGCTTTGTGTCGCTAAGTCCTGTGCTGCGGCCCTAACGCTGTGCTTGCCTGTCCCCAGCTGTGTAGGAAGCCACCCTCGGAGAGGCGGCCGGGATGGCCGGCTCGGCCCGGGAGCACCTGCTCTTCGTGCGGCGGCGGAACCCCCAGATGCGCTACACGCTGAGCCCCGAGAACCTGCAGAGCCTCGCCCAGGGCTCCCGGCCCGAGAACATGGCCCTGCAGCGGGCCAACAGCGACACGGACCTGGTGACCTCCGAGAGCCGCTCCAGCCTGACGGCCAGCATGTACGAGTACACGCTGGGCCGCGCCCAGAACCTCATCATCTTCTGGGACATCAAGGAGGAGGTGGACCCCAGCGACTGGATCGGACTGTATCACATCGGTGAGTCACGCCGTGGGCCTGCTGCACCCGGGCCACGCGCGTCCCTGCGACACTGTGCTTTTCTGTATTTTCTCCTGTAGACACGCTCACACGGGTCAATGAAGACAGCGGGGCCGGGGAGTCCTGTCTTCCTGGTCGGAGGAGGAGAGACAACAGTATAGGTACCTTTGCTGATAGGAAGTCTGTGGTCACATCTCTCTCCTAATTAAATTCCCAAATCTGCAGATTTTACAGTTTTTTCCCTTTTAAAACTTCTTATTACCCTTGAGGAATAGTTGCACTTTGGAAAGAGGTGGCTGTTAGCATTTATGGATATTTTTAAATGGACGGAGAAGATAATCTAGAGCAGTGGTTCTCAACCTTCCTAATGCCGCGACCCTTTAATACAGTTCCTCATGTTGTGGTGACCCCCAACCATAAAATTATTTTCATTGCTACTTCATAACTGTAATTTTGCTACTGTTATGAATCGTCATGTAAATATCTTGATATGCAGGATGTATTTTCATTGTTACAAATTGAACATAATTAAAGCATAGTGACTAATCACAAAAACAATATGTAATTATATATGTTTTCTGATGGTCTTAGGCGACCCCTGTGAAAGGGTCGTTCGACCCCCAAAGGGGTCGCAACCCGCAGGTTGAGAACCGCTGCTCTAGAGTTAGATAACGGATTGGAAAAACTGCTCTGTGTTTCCTGAAGGTTGAATTTCATTAAGAACAACTTGCAGTCTAAAGTATGAGTTCAGAATTCTTTGATGTGTCCCCGATCCATTAGGTGAAGAAAGTGTCATATTCTTCTAACATATGAGTTAGAAATAGGTTGCTCTGTGTTTTTATAAACGAGTCCCAGCTCTCTTTAGCTAATTTGTATTCATAGGTGGGCAAGTGATGAATAACAGTGTCCCAGAAAGTATGAAGTCTGCTTATTGGAAAGCAAAGGTCAAAACTTTCTCAGCAGCCAGTAGGAAAGCTAAATCAAACTTGACAATGAAATCTAACATTCCCCAGCATTGGAGAACTTGTTCACTGAATGAAGGGAATTAAAAAAAACACTTAACATTAGTTATTTTATTAGAAAGACGACATTGCTTTCCATGTAGATTATAAACCAAGCATTTTGGGAGGGTTTTGTAATAAATAAATTAGGGGGGAAAGACTGGTTTATGGCCGTGCTTCTCAACCAGGGCGATTCTGCTCCCAGAGGACATTTGGTGATGTCTGGACACGTTTCTGGTTGGTACAGCTGGCGGGGGAAATGGGAGACCAGGGATGCTGCTAAATCTCCTGAGACGCGGAGGACAGCCCCTCACAACCAAGCCTTACCTGCTCCCAAGTGTCCCCAGTGCCACTGTTGGGAAACCCCGTTTGAGGCAAAGTGACAGACATCCTTGTTGAAATCGTATTCGTGTTAAACCCACTGTGCTCCGTGTTTCTCCGGGACCAGGAATTTTAAATTTATTTGTTTGTATTTACTCTTGTATCTCTAAATGTTTCATCATGCTGGATAGCAGGAAATCTAAGACAACAAAAAACATCAATGACTTTTTCTTTTTTTTCTATCTCTTAAGACAACAACAGAGGGAAAGTCTTCAGCGTTCAACATTTCCCCCAAGTGCGTTTAAATACACTTTCAAAGTGAGGCAGTTCCATGACGTAAACATGATATTTTCATTTATGGTACCTTTTAGGTTCACAAAATATTTTACTTTTTGGCAGTAACTCTTTTGGTTCTTATGTAATTTCACCCTTTTGGATTTTATAAACTTTTTTTCTTTTTTTACTTTTCTCATAATGCCTTTTCCTTCCCTCTTATTTTAGATTTTGCAATGCTTAATATGAGAATATAAATAGCAGACTGTGGTTTCTTAAATGCTTTTTATGTGATACTAGAGCCCCGGTGCATGAAATTCATGCACTCGGCAGGGGGGTGGAGGGGTCCCTCAGCCCAGCCTGTGCCCTCTACAGTCCAGGAGCCCCGTGATGGATGGCCCCCACAGAGGGCGGCCCCGCCCACCCGCTGCAGACCGCTGGTCGGTGGCCTGGGCCTCCCTCTGCAGGGCGATCCTGGGGCGACGGCCAGGTCCCCGACCAATTGCATCATACCCACCTTGGCTGGCCTGGCACCAGTGGGTGTTATAGCATGGTTGTCCAGAAGGTTGTCTGGACGGTCGTTTTGCTGTTCGGTCGTTCAGTTGATTTGCATGTTACCCTTTTATTATTATAGATTTCTTTGGGACATAATCAGTTTTATTTCTTTATATGGGATGATTTTTCGTGGGTGTGAATGACTTAATCTGTGAGATGCTAGAATCACTTAAGACATTGACTCCTGTTACTCCAGACTTTCTCCCCTGCCTTCCTTTTTGTTTCCCTACCCCACTTGTTATATTTCTCTATCTAGATTAATTCGAGAAGGAACCAAAGAATTCATTTTATCTCTGGGTGACCAAAGCCACAAAATATTTGTGTTCTAGAGGCAGAAATAGAGTCAGAGTTTTAAATCTGGAATTAATCTAAGGATTGAGCTCAGAAAGTAGAATTGGGACATATATCTCCTTTTTAAAAAAATATGCTTTTACAAAAAAATATGCTTTTATTGCTTTTATTGACTTTAGAGAGAGAGGAAGGGAGAGGGACCGAGAGATAGAAACATTGATGAGCGAGAATCATCTATCTGCTGCCTCCTGCATGCCCCCAATTGGGGATCGAGCCCGAAACCCAGGCATGTGTCCTGACCGGGAATCAAACCAGCAACCTTTTGGTGCACAGGACGATGCCCAACAAACTGAGCCACGCCAGCCGGGGCAGGATGTAATATCTTAAGTTGTATCCATGTGGCAACCATAAGGCATCAATCAAGAGGAATACAAGCTAAGGATGCATAACAGAACATTAGAAAGCGCTTGGGCTGGTGCTCCAAAGTTCTTGCTATATGCGCGAAAGTCTTCCCCTCTTTGTTTAAGTGCTAATTCATGAGGCTTTCTCATCCCAGCAGTTATTCCTACCTGAGCTGCTGGGGTGGCTGTACAGAAAGGCGAGAAAGGGCAAAGGAGATGTGCCAGTTGCTTTTCAAAAGGCAGGGCGAGGGGTGAGCGGGCTACCTTGGTAGTTACTGCTTCAGGGAGAGCGTGTGGGGAAGCTTGGATAGAAGTGAAAACCGCTAAGTTGTTTTGAAAAAGGCAAAGCAAAAACTGCTTTGCAAACAGTAACTCCAAGTCGTGGGGAAACTTTGAAAAGCTGAGTAGGACTACTAATAATCGGAAGGGTCTTTCGAGGGAGTCATTGGTAACTTGAAAACATGCGCGTTTTCTTGGGCATTATGAAATGAGGACAGGTGAGGTGCTGCTACATTTGGAGAAGACCTGAAAGAAGAGGAAAAACACAAGACCAGGAGGCGGAAAAGAGTTTTGGGGTCCAGTTACCAGTATGTCAGATTTACGAGTGTCAGGGCAGAACAGCTCTCGAGCGCTCTGTGAAATAGATGTGCTGATTGTGTAGGTTTCATAACAGCAGCACGGCCGTCAGGAATAGCTTCAGATTTCTATACCTCGTGGTGGGAAGAAGCCGCTCCCCTTAGGTTGTGCCCTGAGAATCTGGGCTGTCTCCTAGCAACGCGTAGCTTTATTTGTGGAACAGAGAGTGGTCTCTATAGAAAGCAGTCCCCAAGGGGAAGGGCTGGGTCGAGCATCGTGCTGGCGAGGTGTCGCTTATTGGCACGCTCTGCATTTTGATTGTGTTTCTCTTGGCTTAGTGTTTCTGCCTCTACAGTCTGAGTTTTTTATTTTTTATTGTTGATGCTATTACAGATGTCTCCCACCCTCCTCCCTCTGAGTTTTGGTTTTGTTTGGCGAATTGTTATAGTCTACACTATATAACTCACTCCAGCTGACTTTCAGCACTACGAATCTGGAGGGAAAATAGATCCTCCTGGATCAGACACATCCATCTTCCTCTAGCCGTTTCAGGCAGTACATAGGTCCTGCTGGGAATACAAAGAAAAGCGGTTGAAAGTATCGACACCATCTGGGGAAACTTTGGGTGTAAACATGGCTCTGGAAGCGGATGCTAATTACCATTTCTCACAGAGACCCCGAGGCTTGCAGTGTAGCCATATGATGGCCCTGGAGCTGCACACTGCAGCAGCTCATGCCCTGGATGTGGTTTTTGGAAATCACTAGCGTTATGGTTTATCGTTGGTCTTCCACAGGAGGCTTGACCCCTCACACTGGACAGTGCTACTCATCGCCGCCTCCTCAGCTCGCTAAGTAACAAGAGCCAAACACTTAGCTAAGGTGCCCAGCTCAATCGCTTTCCCTGGAAAGTCAGTCGGACACCCTTCAAGCAGGAGGCGGAACATATGACATCGATTCGGGCTCATACCCTGATTCCTCCGAATGCTGGGCCGTGGGCTGGTTTTTCTGACCACTCAGAAGGAAAACACTTGTAAAGGCTTCAGTTGCCATTTCTCATCTGCAGGTGACTTCAGACACGTGAACAGAGCGAGGAGGACGCACACTGTGACAATTAGAAGTATAACCTGTGCTGTGCACCTGCGCTACTCAGAGTGCTGGTCTACCACCAGTTTGTCACTAGATAAGAAGCTTTCTCCAGAGTGTGGGTCAGTGTAACTGCTTCACTTAGTTAGAAAACCTTGCTATTAAAAATGGTCTACACTAAACAATGGGCTTGATGTGGGTATTTCATATTCTGGCACAGCTTCTTATCTTGTCAGGGGCCCCGTCACATGCAGTTGACCAGCATTTGCCTGGACCACACTTAGAGTACACATCTCACTGCCCACGTGTCCATGATAGCTTCAAAAATGAGTGGCAGAACAACTGCCTTTTGACTCTGCCTTAAAAAAATAGCATGGCTGGTGATAGCCTATGACATTTTTCATATTTCTTTGCATTTGGATAGTAAAATAAGGTAAGGTCACAATCGTTAGCCAAGGCATTAAGATCCTATATTTTATTTATTTACTTATTCATTTCTATTGCATACAAGTACAAGTCGAATAGATAAATGGAGGGGAGCATGAGTACATAAAGGATATAAAAAAATAAAGGTGCCTCTTGTTTCAAAGGCATATTCTAAGATCATATATTTTATAGATCTAAAATCCCAACACGTTAGCTGATATTTTATGGATAAACACTAAGATCCAGGCCTCAGCCGGTTTGGCTTAGTGGATAGAGTGTTAGCCTGTCGACTGAAGGGTCCAGGTTTGATTCCAGTCAAGGGCATGTACCTCATTGTAGGCTCAATCCCTGGCCCTGTTCTCTCTCATATCAATGTTTCTCTCTCCCCCTCCCCTCCCCCTCCCCTCCCCCTCCCCCTCTCCCTTCCACTCTCTCTTAAAAAAAATCAATGGAAAAATATCCTCTGGGAAGATTAACGACAACAATAAAAAAACCTTAAAAAGCTAAGATCCGGAAGGGTGATGCCATACAGCTAGTTGGAGGCATTTTAGGCTGGGACTTGTGTTTGGTGTCCCAGTCTTCACTGCTTCCTCTCTGTGTTGAAACATGTAGTCCATTGTTTTCTATCCTGTAGTTATCTGTTCAACACCTTCATGATCGTGGCAATACTGGATTATCACCTGTACTGTTACTATTTTTTTTTAAACCACCTGATGAAAACAAAACGAGTGATTATCTACCCTGACGTTGTCCTAAGCAGTAAGGCTCGGGAAAAGTCATCTGTGTGAGGTATAGTTCTCTCTTACATGCAGCACACTTGAAGAAATTCTGTTACCAGCTGTTAAGAGCGCAGGCTCTATAGTCAGACAGACTAGTAAATCCAAACTGCTTACTAGCTGGGTGAATTATGTAATCTTTAAAACCACAGTGTCTTAACCTATAAGAAAAAAAGACTAAGATAAGTACCAATAGCCCTAGCTGGTGTGGCTCTGGTGGTTGGGCATCGTCCCGTGCACCAAAATGTTGTGCACATGCCAGGGTTGCAGGTTCAGTCCCCAGTAGGGGGTGTGCAGAAGGCAGCTGATTGATGTTTCACTCTCACATCAATGTTTCTCTCCCTCTCGCTTCCTCTCTCTCTAAAAAAAAAAAAATCAATAAAAATATATTTGTCTGGTTTGGCTCAGTGGATAAAGCATCGGCCTGCGGACTGAAGGGTCCCAGGTTCGATTCTGGTCAAGGGCCTGTACCTTGGTTACGGGCACATCCCCAGTAGGAGGTGTGGATGGTTCTCTCTCATCGATGTTTCTAACTCTCTATCCCTCTTCCTTCCTCTCTGTAAAAAATCAATAAAATATATTTTAAAAATATATTATTTAAAAAAGTACCAATATCATGAGAATTAAGTAAGATAATGTGCTAAAGCTGTGGGGCTCACGGTCAGGTACTGCTGATTGTAAACTCTCGTCATTATTTTGGCCATTAGTAACAATCATAAAGTCATTTCCTGGGAGTCTTAAGCTGAAGTATAAGCTCACCCACAGAATGAAACACAAGAAGAGATTTCCACATTAAGGTGTCCCCTTCTGGTAACAGAAAGCAAAATCCATTCCTGTGACACAAAGCACGCGGAATTACATAACTCTTAAAGGATGAATGCTCAACAATGCAGTGCGTAAACTTGAGTGTTCTGTAGGTTCTAAACCAACAGGATTTTCGAGGTAATGGGAAAACTGTAGTTTCATCCGAAAGTCAATCAAAGGGAACAAAGAATTCATGTGCTGGGCATGTGATTTTAAGAATAGCTGTCAAATGCAGTGAAGAGTGTGTCTGTTCTGGAGCTCATGAGGCATTTTACATGATTACTGCCAAGGAAAAGTTGCTTTGGGTCATGCCTTTAGTGTTTAAGAATGTTTTTAGAAAATAAGAGCTTTGCGCATGAAATGGTTTTGGCACAACTTCACTCCTAAGTACTTTCTGTTACCTAGTTATACAGGGTGGGGCAAAAGTAGGTTTACAGTTGTTCTTACGGAAAGTCATACAATAATAAGTGATAATACAAGATGAAACTGTTTCCCATACTCACAATGTAAACTTACTAGAATGTTTGCCCAACCCTGTATTAGTCAGAATAGGTCGGCCTGTGCTGTAGAAACGAGCTAATCCCGAAACCTCAGTGGCTTAGGGAACAAAAGATGATTTATTGCTGATGCTGGTGGCCAGCATGGGTCGGCAGGGTCTTGCTTTGTCCTGTCATGTAGTGAAGCAGGGTCACCACCCTCTTGATTTTTGCCAAATTGGATGATGGGAGGCTCAGCCATCTTGTCATTACACCGTCTGGAACAGAAAACCTCCTGAGGCAGGTGTCTAGGGGAGGGAGAGAGCTGGGGACTCTTATACCAGCTCCCCAACGCTATGGCCCCACGGTGACACATTTCACTCTTGTTCAGGGCTGTCGTTCAGCATGAGCTTCAGGATCTGCCCAATTGCCAGGGGCCTGGGAAACGGGAGACGCCCTTAGCCGTTTAGTGAGCTGTCAGTGTCTCTGACATAGTAGACCTATGTGTCTTGCTGGCAATGTGACTGCTCCGCTGGCCTGTTCCAAAGCCTAAGACATCCTTGCTTGGTCACTGCAAGAGACATGGAAGCATGAACAGACTGTTGAACCTTAGAGGTAAGGAGGAGGGGTGGGAAGAGATCAACCAATGAACTTGTATGCATATATGCATAATCCATGGGCACGGACAATGGGGTGGTGAGGGCCGGGGGCGGGGGACAGAAGCAGGCTGGAAGAGGTTAATGGGGGGAAAAGGAGGATCTATGTAATACTTTAAACAATAAAGATAAAAAAAGAATACATGCTGGGGTTAGATACACTTTGCAAGGTGTTCAGGGGACTGAACGAGCGGTCACGCCCAGGTAGGACCACGGACAGTGTCTGACATTGTGGACTCACAGCGGCAGTGAGTAGAGTTGGAATTTGCGGCATTGCATTGGTGCCGCAGACCATGGCAGATCTGTCTTTTAGTACACACGTTGGAAATTTCATTCACACAGAAGTCCATGTGTTCAAAATAGTTATGGAAGACTTTCCTGGATAGTTAATGCTAAAAAAAATTGTATAGCTCAGTGTATCCAAAGGAACTTTAGTATATATTATTCCCTAACATACTGGTGGCAAGCAGTATTTGAATTAGGCATTCTTCTGTCCAAAGACTGAGATGATTTTTATTTTCTATCAAGTTATGCATATAAATCCCCCAGTTAATCTCTCTGAAATAATTTTTAAAGAACCATCTATGTTTAAGATTATAGTTAAAGGGCTGTCATTCTAGGTATTTTTTCCCCAAATTATTATACAGTATGTTGACCTTTTGCTTCCTGTTTGCCTACCCATGGCTTCCATCTCCAGTATGGAAATTGCTGTATGTTTATATAGATGTAAATTAATTTCCTGAATTTAGCATGTTGACTGTTTTATACTCTCATTTTTGTGTGTGTCTTTTCCTGTTCTTTTGTTTCCAAAATCATGTGTCTGCTACTCACGCTGTCATAGATGTTTTTTCTGGAAGTTGCATGTAGTTTAGCATGAAGAGTATCCACAGTGTTTTTGAAATTCTGAAAAATGTTCTTACATATTCATAATATAACTGTTATTAAATTATCGATGAGTCAAGGAATTAACCTTTTACTCTAAGGAATAAGTTCTACTTTTGAGGGTACTATAGTTATAGCACTAAGCTACATACGATGAGAAGCCAACATGTTACTGAAAGACTAGCCTAAAAGAAACAACCTTGAAAATTCCAAGTGAGAATTTACATTAAGTTAACTAACAGGACTCTAAGTATTTATTCTCTATCTTCTTACAGCATCCAAATAGATTTTTTTCTTTAAGTGTATGTCTGTGGCATGCTTTTAATATGCTAGAACATTCCATGTTGAAAGAAAAGCCTTAAGAATTCAATGAACATTTGGAAGAGGTTAAATTTTTAGTGTTGGGCCACTTGGCAGCCATTGTTTCTGTTTGCTGTAACTGCCCAAACCTGTCACTCCGGGGCCATTTCCAGGAGGTAAACAAGGTGATCCGTGCCTGCACGTGGCCCGTGGGGGCTGCTGACCTGAGCAAGTTCACATGTCAGCACATGTGCTGTGACTTTCAGTTTTCCGGTCCATCGTGTGATTCATTTGCCTGAATAGAGTGCCATGAAACTAATGAAATTTCCTTTAAACAATCATTCTTCTTGCCTCTAAAGATGTCTTTCTAAGTACAACGGTACTGCTCAGACAAGCAGCAACAATATCACCTCTGCATTATGTGTCGCTGTGCATGGGAGGGACCTCATTGTTCATGAGTCTCACCCAAGGGTGAGGAAACCATATTACTTATTGAAGGAGCGTGAATGTTGGTAGGGAGGTACTGTATTTTTATCATTTGGAATCATCTATATATATAAAAGGCTAATATGCAAAGTGTCCCTGCGGGAGTTCAACCGGGAGACCGGGAGTTCTATTGCTCGCTATGTGCTGACCACCAGGGGGCGGTGCGGAACGAAGGCCCCGGCCGGCAGCTGGAAGGCCGAAATCGGTCCTGATTGCCGGCCAGGCCTAAGGACCCTACCTGTGCATGAATTTCGTGCACTGGGCCTCTAGTTAAAATATATGATTCATTGACTGACATTTATTGTAACCTTAGCTCACAGAGGTTTTAGGTTTTGGAAGGAAATTACTGCTCATTCACCCACTGGCCTTGTGCTACATGAGAAACCGAGGGTGCAGGTGGATTAAGGAATTATGCCCGAGGTTGTCAGTAAAATAGACAGAAAAAAACAAAGTATCTAATAGGATTTTCCTCTGCAGCGGGGTCCGGTGCTGGGTCAGTTCCTGCTGGGATTCTGAGTGTCAAGTTGCCTCTGAAAACCTGTCGGAATATGACTTGAATCCCACCGAGTTGGTTTGTCTTCAATGTTGGAACGGACTCCCATCTTAGCCTGATGGCGGGTGTAGGGGCTGCTTCGGTACAGGTCCCCTCTCATTTAAAACTGAAACTCCGCTCGGCCTGGGGGATTCCTGGAGGCTGCCTGTTTCACGGTCCCTCTGGGGCGGACACTCCGGGTCTGAACGGTCCCCGTGCTGTTCCGCTGGCGCCCTTTCTGTCTCTCCTCTCGGACCGAGGGGGCTCCTGCCGTTACACCAGGACGTGGTCCTCGGGCATCTGCTGTGCCCTCTGAGCATCATCTCGTCGGTGAAGATTAGTAGCTGGTGACTCAGTTCCTGTAATGGAAGCTCACAGGGATTTATTGCATAAATCGTCTTCGGCACTGTCGACCGTAAAACAACCCGGCAGTACGCACTGTCCCTTTGCCTGGGCAGTACCCCAGTGCAAGCTTTTTATTGCAAAGCCGTCGCCGTTGTTGAGGGACTTCTCTTACCGGACACACAGAAATGCTCTCAGTTCTGCTGTTTCTCCCATTCCCTTGTTCCCTTCCCAGTGCAGCGCCCGTCTGTGGGCCTCTCTGCTGCATATGAGGTGCGTGGCCCGGGACTGTCTGATCAAAGTATAAGAAACGTCGACGACGATGATGATGATGAAGTTATGTTTTAGCAGGCAAAGAGCCCTTGTTTCTATTTCTGTCTGCTTCCCTGGCAAGGATAGCCCATACTTTTAGAGAAAGTATTTGTTGAGTTAAGGAAAAAGGACGCCAGCACTAACTGCGGGGAAAGGTGCTGGTGAACGCAGCCTGAGATGGAGAATGGTACCCATGGCGGGGAAATTGTTACCTTTCTCAGTGTCTTCCTCTACGTCTAGCCGACGGACAGCTGTGTTCGAGTCCCTGGAGAGAACCGCTTGTGAAGAAATATGTATGTGGCAGCAGGCTCTGGGCTATTTTCGGGGAAGCAAAACATGTCACTCAAAAGCAGCCAAGGAGAGAGCCAGGAGGCCGAGTCCTCATGCTTTTGGGCAACATTGGTGGCGGCGCTGGGTGAGGAGGAGACTGCAGAGTAGTGATCATCACCAAGGACAACAGCGAATCAGGCCGGGCCGCTTCAGTCCTGGAGGCGTGCTGTGCATGGTGGCGGAAGTGAGGCCACCTGTCCCCAAGCAAGGCCTCGGGTTTCTCTAGAGACCAGCGGGAACCAGCGGGCTAAGGGAGGTGAGGGATGGAGGGGGTGTGGCGTGTGGCTGTGGGACACCTTGTAGAATCAAGGAGCGCTCCAAACGAGAGTGGGAAAGAAGGCAGGAGCGAGGTGTTCAGATTGGGGACTTCCCTCCCACGTTTTCATGATCATGTGTTCATATTTAGAGAGTTTTCCAGGAACAGTTCGTGTAGTGCTTCGAGCACCGATTGCAGCAGCTGATTCCTCATGCCCCCTCCCCGGATGGTGGAACGTGGATGAGGAAGCTAAACAGGTTCATAAGTTACTTAACCCAAGATGGACAGACGCTCACAGAATTTGATCAGAGTTGCCTTACGATTTCCTAACTCAATGCACCTGTGATGTTCAGGAGCCACTGAACACTTGTCCCTAGAACATAGAGCTTCTAATCCGATGACACCCTCTGGTGTTGGTCTTGAATGGTCTCATGTGGCTCGGTCCCGACCTCACAATTAGATTAGCAATTCTTAGGGGACTGGGACTGTGTCCTCTATAATAGAGCTGTTGTTGGGGGTGTTGAATCATGTCCCCTCCCCCCTAAGTTCATATGTTGATGTCCTAACCCTAGTATTTCACAATGTGACCTCACTTTGCAGAGGTGATCAAGTTAGAACGAGGTCATTGGGAGGCACCTTAATCCATATGACTGTTACTCTTATGAGAAGGGGGAATTGGGGTGGAGACGTGAAATACAGATAGGACGCCATCCAAACATGAAAGCAGCCATCTGTAGCCGGACGACCCCACCCATCACAGTTCTCAGAGGAGGGGTCTGTGGGCGCCTGGTTTCAGATTTCCTGCCCCGGAGCTGGGAGACAGTGCATGTCTGCCCTGGAACCCCCCAGTCTGTGTACTGTGTTCCAGCAGCCCTGGGAAATGAAAAAACAGGCATTTCCTTACTAGCAATGTAACTTAATAGTTCTTCTTTAAAAAATATATTTTTAATGATTTCAGAGGGGAAGGGAGAGGGAGAGAAAGATAGAAACATCAATGATGAGAGAGAACCATTGACTGGCTGCCTCCTGCACACCCCACAGTGGGGGTCGAGCCCACAACCCGGGCATGTGCCCTGACCGGGAACCGGGAATCGAACCCTGACCTCCTGGTTCATAGCTCAACCACTGAGCCACGCCGGCTGGGCTAAATAAGAATTCTTAAACTGAATCACATGATCGTCTCCCAGTGTAATTTGATCAAATCTATAAAGCGTTTCCAGTTTAAAACGCCTCCTCAGGAGCTTTAAGGCCTTCCATGGCTGCCCCCTCTCCTGCCTCAGTAACGCTCCGGCCCCCCAGCGCCCGTCTCCTGAGCTGGGCACTCTCTGGCGAGTCTCCTTTTATGAACAGTGCCCTGAGGTCTGGGCTTTGCCGCCCTGACTCGCGTCCAGGGCCATCCGCGCTTCTACCGGGCCTCCGAGTGGAACCTGGGTTGCTTTTTTAAGCTTCCGCTGCTTTGCGGTTTCTCTACTTCTTCTGACCAAAACAACACGTTGTTATCTTTGGAAGTGGTCGCGCCCACGAGAAAAAAAGAGCACGAGTTGAATTGACCACAGAGCCTCGCCCTTAGATAAAAGATGCTGCTACCTCCCGCTGAGCTGTTGCATTGCGGGCGTTGGGGGCTCAGAGTCCGTGTTTAGGACGGGCTGCTGTGGTCACAGCTCTCAGCGCACTCTCCTCTCCTTCCGCTGTACACGGCGAGTTTACAGACTGGCCACGTCTTAACCGTGTTTGGGTCCCCAGTGCCTAGTACGCAATTCAAGTGCAATGCACATTTGTTGGGTCAGCGAGCATTTAAAAGGCAAAGGGAGACTCCGTGTCCTGAAGGGTGCACTGGATCGGACATGCAGTTGAATGCTGGGACATGGTGCACCTGGAAGGTCCTCTGGTCTTTGGCTTCAGAGTGTTGCTGGTTTGGAGAAGGCTTTAGTCCTCGCCTGGGTTCTGAGGTTTTGTGCGTCCTCTATTCCTCGGAGCTTTAGGAGTTGTTTTCAGGGTTTAGGCACCTCTGGTTTGACAGGGAGAGGGATCCAGATAACCCCTCCGCTTCCCCCATGGTCGGTTAAAGCTCTGCTTCAGTGAGTTCGATTGGACATGCACGATCATTTTCTAGAATCTATTCGAAGTGTAAGCTCTATTTTTAAATTCTACTCCCTCTGCCTGAATTTTTAAAAATCTGGCTGTCAGCTCACTGACAAATTGGATGATGTTCTCCTTCTCACCACTGTTCGGATAATGTCCAAATGGACGGTTGCCATTTGCCAATTAGATACTTCCTCTAAATGTGTTCGATGCATCTTTATCTTGAAGAGCGGGACAGGCGGATGGGGAGGACGCTTTCGGAGCCTCGCCTCCGGGAGCGAGAGCCCTCGGCAGAGCAGCCGGGCCTCTGCATCGTTTCATGACCTGGCCGTGCCGGCCACACTGCCGCCTCACATCACAGAGCCATTCAGAGGGGCCCTTTGCTTCTCGGGGAGAAACACTGACCTGTCATTGGTTGCTCGTAGGCCAGCCCCGGGTTGATGAACCCCTGACTCTACCAGACCCGGGAATTTACTTTAGCAAATGCTCTGTGCTTCTTGAGCCAGGTTTTGTGGGTGATACACAGTTTCTAAGATTAAGGGGCTCACTGTGCAGTGGGCTCGGCATGCTGGCCCGGGTTCAAGGCAGGATCCGGTGTTGGTGCATCGCTTCTTCTACGTCTCATTCGCAGCCTGGGCTGCTCACGTCTGCCCGTGCCCACAGGGCTCCTGATGAGCCGTATGCTGAACCAGGTATAGAAGTAGCACCTGCTTGACAGATGTGGCCAGGAATGCCCTGTGGGCCTTTAGCCTAAGTCTACAGGACACTCCTGGATCAGCTGGAGGTTTTCTAGGACTTCAAAAAAAATGTTTCAGAGAAAGAAAGGGAGAGGGAGAGAGATAGAAGCATCCATGATGAGAGAGAACCATTGATCAGCTGCCTTCTGCACGCTCCACACTGGGGATGGAGCCCTCAACTCAGGCATGTGCCCTGACTGGGAATTGAACTGTGACCTCCTGGTTCATAGGTCGACGCTCAGCCACTGAGCCACACCGGCCGGGCCAAACTGAACTTTAAAAAGAAAAATGTAACTCAGGAGTTAAGGGGTCCTGGGAATTTTAGGACCATGGTCATGTTTGGGCCGCTTGCTTGGCCAAGGGCATGAGACAGAAGTGCTCTCACGAATGCAGGGGGATGGGTCTGCCTCGGAGCTGCCCGGCGCTGGCTTCATGGGCACTTCCTGTAAGAGGGCACAGGCGTCAGGGTGGGTATGACCCAAACCCAGAGCCATGCGGTTCTGATGGGGAGGTCAGAGAGGATCGGGAAGCGACGTGTGTGATGTCTCTTACATTTTAGTCCACAAAGCCGAGGTCCCTGGACTTGCTCCATTTTCCATGGTCAGTGAGTGGGGACGTCGGGGTCCGGGGCTGGAAGGCAGGCCTCGCCTTTGTCCTGCTGCCCTTGCATTGTGTGTTGTGCCCGGAACCTCTGCGGCCAAGCACTGCATTCAGTGGTGTGTGGGGAAACTGGCTCTCTCTTTTGAAAACGCCTCTGCTTTGTAGTGTTACAGATCTCCATGCACGAAGACTCCCCCATAGCCGATTGCAGGCTCCCGGCACCCTGGCGGCCAGCGTTCACAGTTCCCGAAGCTCACAGCTGGCCCCAGCACACCGCCGGCTGCATTCTCCCGCCTGCTCTTTTCGAGGCTGTTGGTGGCAGGATCAGTACCAGTGCCGTGTGAAATCGGCAGCCCTTGTGGTGACGGGAGAGAAAACAGGGTGACAAACAGGAGCGCCTGTTTCATTGATCAGCTCAGTGAAAACGAGTCCTCTATTCCCTGGATTCTGTTTTCTCTATAAGACTCTGTAGTCTTCTTGAATTAACTGATCATAAATACTGCATGCTGAGAGGTCATGTTTATTTTGGTGCTAAAGCATCTTGAAACAGTCAAGTTGTGGGACTTGGAATTTGCTGTTTATAAAGATTTTGCATCTTGAGACAAAGTCCAGTGGAGGGAAGGGTACAGAACATTTCCTATCTGTCTGTCTATCATCTATCTATCTATCTATCTATCTATCATCTATCTATCATCTATCTATCTATTGAACATATCTATCTATCTGTCTATCTATTGAACATTTTCTATCTATCTATCTATCTATCTATCATCTATCTATCTATTGAACATTTCCTATCTATTGATCTATCTATCTATCTATCTATCTATCTATCTATCTATCCATCCATCCATCATCTACCCATATTCATCCTTTATTATTGTACCAAAACCGTTCTGAGGAAGGTGATGACATCTCCTGACGTCCTGCTTTGTCTGCCGCTTGTCCTATGTGTTCACGCTGTAGACGCTCCCCACCTGTTAGCAGCCGTCTAGGTGGTCAGACCCAGCTCAGTGTACCGCAGTGCTTGGGTCAGGTCGCCCCGTTTACTTACCAGTGCCACAGTCACAGACATTTTATTTCGGTCTATCGTTAAATTGTTCTGTCTCATTAGTTACTGTTGTTAATCTGCCACGGTGCCTAATTTATAAGGTAAACTTTATCGTAGCTGTGTATACATGTATGTATAGGAAAACAAGGTACCTCGGGTTTGCTACCGCGGTTTCAGGCATCCATGGGGGCTTTGGAGCGCATGCCCTGCGGCTAAGGGACACTTCCTGTGCGCCAAGACAGGAAACACAAACATCTCAGGAATGAAAAGCTCTTTGGAATGTAATGCGAGTATCCTGAGGGTTTCTTCACAGGGAAACAGGGTCATTCCGTTATCAAGTGATAAACGTTTGCCCGGAGAGGCATTCGAAGACCGTCTGGACCATTCTGTGGTCGGACAGGTTTATGGGTGCTGGGAAATGTGAGCCTCCTTTTCTTCTACCAGAAGATGGGGGTGGGAGGGGGTGTGCCACAGGGAGCACTGATCTTGGGCGACTCTGAGTCTAAATCACTTCTATGGAGCATCTTTGTAAAATGAAGTCTGGGGTCTGTAGAAGGTGTTGACAGGTGCTGAAGGAGGAAGCACGCTTGATATACAACCCGAGTGAAAGCCCGCAAAATAAAAGTCTGCCTTACAATCAGGCTCATGTATGCAGCCAGGAGACAGACCTGCTCCTGTGTGTGTGTTTAAGTTCTCTCCCAAAGGGCTCAGGCCCTCCTGCATTTTCTTCTTTCCTGTGGATTTCCTTACGCCCGCCCTGGTCTTATAGCCTTGGTTATCTTATCTTCCCTGCAGAGAATGACTTTTCCAGAATGTTTTGGTCCATTTCCTTGAGAGCTTTTAAGCGTCGGAATTTTTCTCTCTGATAAAAGATAGTTGTACAACTTGAGGGAAGTGACTCAGTCTCCTCACACATATTATGGAAGTCGCCGAGGACTTAGCAACCAAGTCACATTGTGCAGGAGCCAGCTGCGTTGTATAAACGTCTCTTTGAAAGGACGTTTTGAAAATGGTGGCATCTTGAAGATCTGCAGATCCGCACGCACTGAATCTTTCATGGGATGAGATGAATTTTTAATGGCGGAGTCTGGCTCTCCCTGGAAGTCTTCCTTCAGAGTCTGCGTGTCTACCCAAGTGCATGTGAAAAGCAAAAACAGTTAGTGGTCGGTTGCTTTATTTGTGTCATCACGTTCCTTAAAATGTATTTATTGAACACTTATTGAACACTTTCTTGCACGTCACATCAATTGTCAAAGAATCAAAACTTGGTCTGTGGCTACTTGGTACTTGCTAGCTCTCTCTTTGCCCATGTCCTGCCCTACCCAGCACAGGTAAGGTGGCCATCAGCTGGGAGCCACAGAAGAATACCACCCCCCCTCCCCCAGGCAAAGAAATCTGTCAGTTAATTCTTTATCTGGTTTACAAGTATTTACATTTCCTTCATGAGTACATATTTGGCCTTCCAAATTAAATTGTTGGCCATAGAAATTTTGTTTGCTCTGTTATAATGTGTTTCGTTTTTTGCGGGGGGAAGGGGTTTGGTTCTGTGTCATTGTTAAAGGTACACTGAAGTCATTTGTGTTAGGTAACATAAAAAACATGTCATTCCACATGGGCCTTTATTCACTCTGGGGAAAAAGCTGTTAAATCAGTGGTTCTCAACCTTCTGGCCCTTTAAATACAGTTCCTCATGTTGTGACCCAACCATAAAATTATTTTCGTTGCTACTTCATAACTGTAATGTTGCTACTGTGATGAATCGTCATGTAAATATCTGATATGCAGGATGGTCTTAGGCGACCCCTGTGAAAGGGTCGTTCGACCACCAAAGGGGTCTCGACCCACAGGTTGAGAACCGCTGTGTTAAATGAATGACTGAGAAACATTATGGAACATGATATTTCTCAGGGTACTGAACAGTCAAAGCAAAGAGTTGAGGTGCCCTAGCTGATGTGGCTCAGTGGATAGAGCATTGGCCTGTGGACTGAAGGGTCCCGGGTTCGATTCCGGTCAAGGGCACATGCCTGGGCTACAGGCTCAATCCCCAATAGGGGGTGTGCTGGAGGCAGCCGATCAATGATTCTCTCTCATCATTGATGTTTCTATGTCTTTTTCCCTCTCCCTTCCTCTCTGAAATCAATAAAAAATTTAAAAAAGGGAATTCTTTAAATAAAAAAGAGTTGAGGTCAGCACCTGTGTGGAGGTGTACTGTGTACGGCATTTACCCCAGATTTTCCTGTTGGACAACAGGTCCAGAATTTCCTACTGCTCAGGACCCTGCCCCCAGCGTAAGTCTGAGGTCTCTTAGAGGGCAGGTACCATGTGGCTGCTTGGTTGTTGACTTTCTGCCCACCGCTTGCCATTTCTTTTTCCTTTAGAAACTTGAGGTTATTATGGCAGGTGTTTTTCCTCAGGAAGCCTCGTTATTGCTGGTGTTCTCTCCGTTTGATGATCCTACAAGAGGGAACCATCCCTTGAGTCATTGTTTTTATTTTTAAATTTATTTATTCATTTACTTATTTATTTTGAGTCAGTGTTTTAACTTAGGTGGGGAATTTTGTTTTCCATTGGAAATCATATTGGTGAGCAAAGTATAGCAATACATAAAACTCTTTTTCTAAAATTACAAATGGAAGCCCTTTAAATGTTCATAGTTCATGTGAACACCTCTGTGAATGTGCATTTGCATCTGTGTGTATAAAACATCTGAGACAGGTATGTCGTTACCTACATGATATGTTGGAGCATTTGGTAAGGGGAGGGAGAGATCCATCTTTTTAGATGTAGAGTTTTTAAAATTTTTTTTTATTTAAAAGTTGTTACAAGAGTATTATATTTTTTTTGTAAGATGAGCAATGCAGACTGTTTCTCTTTCTCCACCAAAGATAAAACTTATTAATGATGGGTTCATATACATAATAATGCACACACATGAACGCACATGCACGTAGAAATAAACTTTTAAACAAAAAGGTATCATGCTATTCTCCTCTTAATTTTCTTTTGTTTTCACTTTGCCGCGTGCCTTGAATTTCCATCCATCTCAATATTCATGATACCTTTTTACAATACTTTCAGACTTTGTCATAATACTCCCTTCTATGCTTGTACCATCATTGATTTAGCTATTACCCTATTGACGGTCATTTGGATCGGTGCCACCATTTGATATAACAAATGATGCTGCAGTGAGCATTTCCACACTTACATTTTTTTGAGTATTTGTATCGGTATTTCTAAAGAAACAATTTCTAGGCATGGAACTGCTGAGGCAGAGAATGTGCACATTTAATCTGAGGGGTCCTGCTGCATATCCCTCCAGAACCACCGCATCCATTTAACAAAGCCTATTATTCAGCATGAAATTAAGTCAGAAGTTGCTCAGATGATAGGGGTTATAAGTCTGCTGAATGGTGAGGGCGTACATCACAGATGAAGTTGTATACCTTTCCAGGTTGCATGGAAATTTAAACTTTGTGTTTTAGGTAGATACCGGTTAATGATAAAATAGGAATCTGTTTTAAATTTGTGTTTTGCATTTTCTGAGAACGCGGTTAGTGGCTCAGAGAGAGGGCAAAAGAGTCACCATTGGGTCCGAAAACGGAGGTGCGTAAAGGGCATCTTTATAGGAACAAGATGGTATTTAGTCAGGTTTGCATGATTTTTAAGTCAAGTAGCTGGAACTGGGATTCAGTCCAAGGAGAGGACTTTGTGCTAGGACAATACAGATCTGTAGGCTGAGGAGTAGAAGTAGAATAACAAAGTTTCCTGTGCATATTTGGTTTATAAAAATAACCTCTTTGAAAGTACACATTCAAGTCGCAAGTATCCGTGCTCTGAGCTATTTCTGGGCTATCCTGTTCCAGCCAGAGGACTTGATTTTAATACAATGCCCGCGCTTATCTTTGCGCTCACGAGCAGGAATGCTCTGTCTTTTCCAGAGGAATGCGGGCATTAGTCACCTACCCCTCTCTGGGCCCTTCCTCTGTCTGTCCCACTTCCTTGCTGATGTATATGGAGCAGGAGCGATGCAGTTTCTCTGAAATGTGGGCAGTTACGGTTAGGCCATCCCTTCTGCAAAGGCCTCAAGAATCTGTAGTGAGGCATCGAACACTATTCACTGTGATTAGACAAATTGTTGAGGCCGGCTGGCGTGGCTCAGTGGTTGAGCATCAACCTATGAACCAGGAGGTCACAGTTGGATTCCCGGTCAGGGCACATGCCAGGGTTGTAGACTCCACCCCCAGTGTGGGGCGTGCAGGAGGCAGCAGATCAATGATTCTCTCATCATTGATGCTTCTGTCTCACTTCCACTCCCTTCCTCTCTGAAATCAATTAAAAAATATATATTTTAAAAAAAGAAAATTGTTGAAAATTTAAAATTTAGTTCTTATATTTATGAAAAATACTCCTTTAAAACTTCCCGAGGGAGGAGCCAGTTAATTTCTTATAAGACAAATTGCAGTGCTTCCAGATTCTAGTCTACGTTATTATTCCAGGGGTTCCTGTTATTAGTTACTCCTATAATCCATCTAGAGGCCCGGTGCACAAATTCGTGCACGGTGGGGTCTGGCCTGCCCCTACTGAATGGCAAACATTTTATTTTATTTCTTTTAAATAATTCTTTATTGTTGAAAGTATTACATATGTCCCCCTTTTCTCCCCATTGAACCCCTCCAGTCTGCCCCTGCCCTCCCCACCCCAGTCCTTCGCCACCCTATTGTCTGTGTCCATGGGTTATGCATGTATGCATACAAGGTCTTTGGTTGATTACCTCCCATCCATTCCCCGCTACCGCCACCACCACCAACACCTTCCCTCCGAGATTCCGCACTCTGTTCCCTGCTTCCATGTCTCTGGATCCACTCCGTTCATCAGTTTATTTTGTTACTTAGATTCCACATATGAGTGAGATCATGGGATACTTGTCTTTCTCTGACTGGCTTAGCTCTAGCCCCACTACTAAGTATCTGATCTGGGTAAGTCACTTGACTGTCTGCGCCAGGACCTTCGATGGATCCTCCACCTGTCTGGCTCGTGCCTCTCCTTCTAGATGGTCTGAACTCTGTGATGATGGGGAGGGGTGTGTTTATTGACTTGCTAAAATTACATCCGCAACCCCAAATTCAGGCAAAGAGATGGAGGAAATGTATTTTTCTTAAAGAACAGATACAGTAGAATTTCATTTCCCTTTATCTACTTGATTTATCTTATGCCATGTAATGAGAGAAATAGAAACCAGCATCTGCTCTATTTTCACTGTTATTATCTGTAATATTTTCCTGGGGTAATTTTCTAGGTAGGTAAAAGTGTTGTGTGCAAGGAGTGATGTTTTCATGCCTTCATTTTTCTCTCTTTATTTGCTGTTGTTTTGGTGTGGGTTTGTACTGCTTTTGTGTTTCTGTAACATTTTCCAGCAATATTTGTGAATCATAGCAGTGGCATTTGACATTTTTGTATTTTATATTTTAAGGGGAATGATTCGTGCTTTTCCATTACCGCATCTACTTCTGAGATTTATAAGCTATTATTTTGACGTTTTAGAAGATGGACTATGTTGTGTTACATTGCTGACAAAACACTAACAAATAATTCTCTTCTAAGTCCTTGACTTGAACACTTACTACTAATTTGTCTCTCTTATACATCACATTTCTCCAGGCTTCTGTACCTGGTATTTCCCTTAGTAAGTATAAAACTTAAAATCAGAGAACTAGAAGGGTCCTTAGAGACTGCAGAGCCCTGACACAGGAAACAGGTGTCAGCTGTCAGCTTACCTGCCTGAGCTGAATGCGGACGCTGAATAGAGTGGCATCTTTAGTGAGATTGAGGTTTTATTCTGGCAAGAGTTGTATGATCCACTAGGGATGTTTAACATGGGTAAGGGGTGAAGAACACTATTCAATTCAATTCTATTCTATTACCAATCTAATATAATCTATTTTACAGATTTAAAAAACTGAATCTAGCCCTGGCTGGTGTGGCTCAGTTGGTTGAAGTATCATCCTGTAATCGAAAGGTGGCGGGTTCAATTCCCGGTCAGGGCACTTACCTAGGTTGCAGGTTCAATCCCCTGTTGGGGTGCCTACGGGAGGCAGCCGGTCAATGTTTATCTCTTACATTGATGTCTCTCTCTCTCTCCTCTCCCTTCCTCTCTCTAAAATCAGTAAAAAGCATACCCTTGGGTGAGGGTTGAAAAAAAATTCCAAAAGGGAGATTAATTTGCAAAGTTCAAATCAGAAAATCCTCTTGTCTAAATGCTTAGCCCATCCATCACATAAATAAGAGCAATGTGTTGGCCTGGTGTGAAGTTTTTAATCTACTCTTCTCCAAGTACCTGGTTGGCTGTGGTGACAGGCTTTGTAGGAACCTGGGTTTGTTTCCCGCCTGGTGAATGCATTGGCCCCAACAGGCATTGAGTATGAAGCTGGTGGATCAATCAGATCAAGGTTGTAGGTGGCACTGGTTCCCCCAGGAGGCTGACAGCGCACTCACAGGACTTCCCTGCCACGTTAGGAATTAACGGAAGTGTGATTCCTATTTCACAGATGCGAAAATCAAGGCACAGAAAAGACTAGGGCCCCTTCCAGGGTGGCTTCCCAGGGTCCCTTCCGGCATGGTTAACATTTCATGCAGTGACTCCTGCCCCTCCGTGGGAGGAGTGATTGGCAGCTGCTGTGAAGTCATAATACCTGATAGTTTTGGGGAGTACAAGGAGCGCTCGCACAATGTAAACATAATTCCCTCTGAGATCTAAATTCTAACGTTGACATATTGACCGTGCCAAGTGGCCTGAAAGAACTTGCAAGGCTCTTGTGTTTCTGAATCACGGCAGCAGCCTGTGAAGAGTGGGGGTTCCAAAATCTGGGGGCCCGGGTTTAAGTTCTGACGTGGCCATTTGTTCTTTGTGATGATGGGCAACCACTTAATTTCCTTGAGCCTCAGGTCCCCCGTGAATAAAATGGGTATTGTAATAGGGTCTCCCTCATGGGGTTGTAGGGAAAATGATCAGAACCCATGAATTAAAAGTACTTCATCAATGCCTAACAT
>NW_005871051.1:3190619-3217354 GCF_000147115.1 Myotis lucifugus | reverse complement strand
TTTTTTTACAGTTAAGTGGCGTTTGATTATATCAGTGGTTCTCAACCTTCCTAATGCCTCGACCCTTTAATACAGTCCCTCATGTTGTGGTGACCTCCAATTTCATTGTTACAAATTGAACATAATTAAAGCATAGTGATTAATCACAAAAACAATATGTAATTACATATGTGTTTTCCGATTGTCTTAGGCGACCCCTGTGAAAGGGTCGTGCGACCCCCAAAGGGGTCGCGACCCACAGGTTGAGAACCGCTGCCTTATATAAATGTCCCACAGCTTTTTATCCACTCACCTGCTGACGGACAGGGACTGTTTCCAGATCGTGGCGATTGTAAACTACGCTGCTGTGAACACGGGGTGCATATGTTCTTCCGAATGAATGTGTCGGGTTCTTCAGATAATGTTCCCACAAGTGGAATCTCTGAGTCCTAGGCAGTTCCATTGTTTAATTTTTTGCAGTAACTCCGTACTGTTTTCCACGGTGGCTGTGCCAGTCTGCATTCCCACCAGCAGGGCACGAGGCTACAGGTCCTGTTCAGCGTCGTCTGCCTTTCTGATTCTGACCGAGTCCAGGGCCTGAGGAGCACAAAGCTCCTGCTGATCTCCGGCGGGGTGGGGGGTGGGGGTAGGGGTGGGGGTGGGGAAGAAGGTTTGGAAGGTGGGTGGGGGTGTGACCACAGCACAGTCTCTCCAAGTGCTTCCTTCGGCTGTGTGTAGGTGTCATGTGATCGAGGTCTCTGGTCACATCCGTTTAGGACACCGTGGACATCTGAAGGCTTCTGGGAGCTTTTGTATTTGCTGATGAATGTGTGGACGCTAAGGGGTGTGGTGCCGTGTCCACCACATCCCACTCTGGTGTGACAGGGAGCCCCCTTTTCCTGGTGACTTCACTTGGGCTGCCCCAGATGCGTCTTAGAAAACGCTGCGCTCCTAGGGAAATACCTCTCTGAAGGCTCGCTGGTGGCACATCCATTTGCCTGCCACAGACGGTTCCGCAACAGGACAGTTAACTTCATCCGTGGAACATTCTCCAGTTAATGGCGTGAGGCCGCTGTGCCATATGGAGAGAGAATCCGACGGGTGTGAGGACGTGTCCTGCATGGCCCCCTGGCCCGGGAAGTGACGAGCCGCCCAGATCGCACTCCGTCACGGTTTCTGATGTCCCAGTCCCCGCTCCGCAGTCTGGGCAGCGAGGCTTTCCTGTCATCCGCCAGCCCGTCCTGTGGAGGGGTCTGTGCTCCCGTTCAGTTTCTCAGGGTGCTCCTCCTGGCGACAGCAGCCACGCCCAGTGCTAGTCCTCCCCACCAGCAAAAGCTAGCCGATGCCGCCTTCAGAAAGCAGCTGTGTGGCCCTGGCCAGGTGGGTCTATGGGTTGGAGAGATGTCCCGTACACCAAAGGGTGCAGGTTCGAATCCCCATCAGGGCACATACCTCGGTTGTGGATTTGATTCCCTGCTCAGGGCATGTATGAGAGGCAACCAATCGATGTTTTTTTCTCTCTCTTTCCCTCCTTTCTCTAAGATCCATAAAAACATATCCTCAGGTGAAGACTTAAAAAAGAAAAAAAAAATTACTCAACATCATAATTCCATTGGGAGCAGGTGTCTTTGAGTTGGTGACTCCAGTCCTTGAAGTTTTGAATAGAATTTTAAACGTACTCAGATTCAAATGAGTTTTCTTTTGCTTCAGATGATTTTTTCCTGTCCCCTGCCCAGATAGATCCTGCATCTGTTTTGTCCTCCAGGGGTGGCTTATGATGGATGCTAGTTGTGGTTTTTGGTATCTTGAGACAGTATGTCATTAGCTACAAGGTTACCTTTCGGGGCAACTCCTCTTGATAAATAAGAACTTTTTGATTTGAGTGCTTCATAAATTCACAACATAAGTCATATTTTAAAATGTCAGCATAGTGGATGATTAAAGACAGATTTGCATGGAAACGCAGAGGATGTAGAAAGACAGAGAAGTGAGTCATTTTTCTCTCTCACTGCTTTTGTATTTCTCCGTCACCCTGGGCCAGACTGAAGCCTCGTTTCCGATGATTAAGGTAATGCGAGTCCATTATTGACAAGTTGGAAAATAAGGGAGAATGTGAGGAACGCTTAGGCCTCCCAGCCAAGCAGTACTCACTATGAACATTTTGGCATAGTCCTTTTTCAACTTTGTTCCAATAAATAATAGATGCGTATATATTTAAGCCCAATTAAGTTACTGTGCATATAGCTCTGCAGTGTGTTTTTACTATCCTTACTATCTCACGAGCATTTTACGTGCCATTAAACGCTATTTGGAAAGAAAAGTAATTATTTGGGGACATTGTGTGATGGCTTACCTAATAGCCTATAATATGGCTGTGCCGTGATTTATCTACTCATTTATTTTTCGATGCTTATATATATAGTTTATAATTATTACAGACTGTGACACAGTGGCCACTGAATTTATATAATCTTGAGTGGCACGTGTTTCTTGAACACGCATCTTATTTAGCTTATTAATGCCATGGCAGATTTTTTTTCATGTATAAAACAATCCTGACTTTCCTGGTGTTTCTGCTTCCCCCCTCCCCCCTCCTTGTACTATTATCTTTTACTGAAGGATGTTATTAAATTTAAAAAACAATAGCTTTTTAAAAAAGTCTTAATGAGTTGTTTATACATAAACACAGACTGGAAGGTTACATTGCAAATCCTGATGATCCCAGTTTATAATGGAAATGCTCACAGGCCCTTAAATAGAGCTGGAGCTGGGGGGGTGGAGGGGGCGCGGGGGCGTTGGTACAGCGTGTTCCAGGAAAGGCCGTTTGGACGAGCGCCATCGTCTTTTCCCCGAGGTGTCTTGTGATTTGGGTTTTGTCTGCTCCACTTCACCTTGCCCAGAGTGATTGCTGAAACACATGCAGGCAGCACAGGAAGGGGGGCGAGCAGGGCTGTACTTCCTTAAGCCGGTTGAAGAAAGACCGTCCTTTTTCTCCAAAGATGTTACTTGAATGTTACTAACTGTTCACGTCGGATAACCTAGATCCGATGACCCCAGAGGTCAGTCCAGCTAGCAGTCGCCTTCCTGGTGGACTGTCACTTGTCACAGAAATAAATTCTAAAAACGTCTCACGATATTTCAGGGCTGCAGAGTCTCCCCCGTGAAGATCAATAACACGGATACCCGAGCGTTGACTGAGGGAGCCTATACGCTGTGCTCTGCAGTCCTCTCAGACGTGTGCTGCTGTGTGGTGTGACCCCGTTTTGTAGCCAAGGGAGCTAAAGTTTAAGGTTAATCAAGGTCACAGAGCTCATAGATGTCCGTGTTAGCTGTGAACCGGGGCTGTTCTGTATTGCCCACAGGTCATCGATGTCTCAGTCATCTAATTAACTGGCTAAATGAGAAAATGTCTCCTATTGGATTTAAAAATGTTAAGAAAACAATGAACAGATGTAGTGTATGACCATTTACAACTTCCAAGCCTTACAGAATGAAGCTGGGCATTTAAAATGTGACTCCTTTTTCTCATTTAAAAAGGGGACACAGTAACGTGGGGGGGGAATCCTCATTTTTCATTCATCCTGGCTAGCGATCGTGGCAGGCAGGGTGCACCTGCTGCTACTGAGCCTTCGTCTGTTGTGCACACAGATGCGCATCCCAGCTTCTCCGTCGCTCACCCTTTAAGAACTCGTGTTTCGATCAGAAGGGGAAGGTGATTCTTGGAGACACTCAGAGCCAGAGTAGCCGCCGCAAGCCCGGCCGAGGGACCCGTTGCTGATGCAGGAGCTGTGAGAATGTGTCTGGAAGTTAACATTCCTGCTGTCTGCAGGCAGGGCCCCCGTGAGGGAGACAGTGAGGATGCAGCGTTCACGAGGAGGCCGGAGGACCGCACAATGAGATCCGGGCCCCAGGGACTTAGGACGGGGAGGATTTATTGATACGTGTGCTTCTTGTGACTGTTGTCATTGCCGGATCTCATGAACATCATTAGGTGGTTGATAGGGGCCCAGTGGTAAGATGACTGGTAAGACCTGCTTTTTGAGAACAGCCTGAAACGATAGTTTCATGTCAGCAAAGATTCACCGGTAAGGGGTAGAGACCCTCTGCATACCCTCTTGTGGTCAAGTTCATCCCTGAACTTTCTTATTCTGTAGTGGGACCGTGGAAAGGGAGAGACCCACATCACTCCTATTGGTGGATGCCTGGCAGAGCTCCGGCACCTCACATCTGCTTGTGTGTGTTGGTCCGTTAGAAACAGAAAAGCGAGGGTCCTTTGTTCTCATGTATGAAAGCAACGGGTCAGAATCCTGATATTTGTCTCCGATGGACACTGACCAAGGGGTTTCCCCATCCACGGATGGTGAGAAAGTCAGTTCTTTGGGGACTTGACTCTCTTCCAAAGCATAATGAAAATTTCCCAGGCAAAACTGCAAAACCCTAAGAAAGTCACAGGCCCACATCTCCCCTCACGCACTCAGAGGAGGAGAGAAATGCGGCTGGGAAATTGCGGCGGCTCCTGGACCGTCTCTGCATGTTCCAGCCTCGCCGCTGGGCATCCCTGTGAAGTGACTAGACCTCGCCGAGCCCTTTCCCCGCCCTGGGGCTAGCGCTGCCTCTCAAAATCGCTGAGAGGAGCCTGGCCGGCGTGGCTCAGTGGTTGAGCACGGACCTATGCACCAGGAGGTCACGGTTCGATTCCCTGGTGGTCGGTCGTTAGCTGTTGGTGGGAAGATTGTGTCCGTGGGAAATGTGTGGGTAAGCTTTGCCGTGACCCGGACTCCAGATCTGAAATTGAGCTCTTTCTTGCTGTGCTATGTTGCGCGGGCAAGTTACTCAGTCTTTCTGTCACCGGCTTTCTTAATCTGTGCGGGGTGGGGTCGGAATAACTGTGCCTGAGGGTTACTCTGAGGATTACATGCGGGAACGTGAGGACGCGCTCCCAGGGCCTGGAATGTAGCGTTTCTTATTTTTATTCACTTGGATCGCCTACCACAACCTAAGTCAAATGAAAAAAAAAAAACACCCACGTAGTTCATGGATATGTGTCTCTTTGTTTTTACTCTGTCCCTTGCTCTGTTAGCAGCTGTCTCATCTTTCATATGTTTTCAAAAACGCTTTCTGATGGACACACGAAAGGATGTGTATTCCCATTGGGAGACTTGGGGAATCTGAAAACACAGTGGAGATGCGACGAGCATTCATCTGGCTTTTTAGCGGACACACTGTCAGAGGGAAGAGCCGCCAATAAAAATGGGGGCAGATAAGCAGACACTTGCAGCGAAACGTAAGTCATGCCTGTGAGTGATGTCAGACCCAGAGGCTTGCAAAATGCATAAACACAAGGGAAATTCATAATGCGCTTTCCAGGAAAAGGGCTGTTCCTTCCTGATGTGCTAACCTCGGTTCTGTTTTGTGTGTTTGGAACCAGCATAAACTGTTGATTTTTTCCATTGTCCATTCGTATTGCAATCTAAGAATCTTGTCTTTGCTCCTCTCTGTATGCAGTGCATCTCTTCAGAATGCATAAGTCTTTCGCCTTTTCCTCTTAATGCGTGTCCTGTGAGCTTTGGGAATAGGCTACTTGAGTTAAGTGATGTCTTTCATTTCCGATGATTAATCCTTTCGGCACTCCCGAGTAGCCTCCTAGATCGATAGCTCAGAACGCTGAGAGCTGTGATGATCAGTGGGGTTTTCGGAAGGAGACCTTATGGAGATGGGGCAAAGGGACAGTGTCCATTCCCTGATTAAAAAATTTTTTTTATTGATTTCAGAGAGGAAGGGAGAGGGAGAGAGAGAGATAGAAACATCCATGATGAGAGAGAATCATGGATCGGCTGCCTCCTGCATGCCCCACACTGGGGATCGAGCCAGCAACCCAGGCATGTGCCCTGACTGGGAATCAAACCGTGACCTCCTGGTTCATAGGTCGACACTCGACCACCACTGAGCACACTGGCCAGGGTAAAGAATTCATTTTCTATCTGTTATTTAGTGTTTCTCTCTCTCTCTCTCTCTTTCTACACTTGTTTTATTCACAAGTATCCCCTAGTACATGAAAATGCTGAGGTGTTAGATGAATGCAATATTAGTATTAATGTGCTTCCCCGTTTTGTTTGTTGTTGTTGATTTTTCTTTTTTTGGCCTTTCTTCCCAGAGGGTTTTGGTTTTGGGGAAAGGAACAATAGCATATGTAAATTTGAGGGTTGAATACTCACTTCCCTGGCCGTACCTTCTCAAGCCTACCATTGACTGCGATTGAGAGGGTGCTGGCCTAATGGCCTGTGTTTAGGAAATACCACCCCCGTGAAGGGGAATGTGAGTACGATGGCCTTAGGTCTAAACGCCAACGTTTATCTAACCTCCCTTGCTTCTGTAAGTTTCTTTCAGCCTGGACATCTCCTTCCATTATGACCATGGCTTGTGCTGTGGGGAAGCAGGTTTCCTTTACACAGGAAAATAGCCTGTTTGTCGTACATAGACATCAGTGACATGTGGGTGGACCAGAATCTAGCGTTTGGCTAACGGGGCACATCTGGAGAATGTTACAGTATTTGGAAAGCAAAGGCTGGAGGGCCAGAGTGGGGGAAGCATCAGGGGGTGTCTGGAGACCTGGGCGTGAGTGGGGCAGCAGCTGCACCTGCCCAGGTGCGTGAGCTGCTCCTCGGCCCCGGGGAGAGGCTGATGGCCCACAGCTGGCAAGCAGGCAAGAGCTCAGGGCTGCACACTTTCTCTGAGGATGGAAGCGGAGAGGCTGGCGTTGAGAAGTCCATTGTTCAAAGGCTGTGGTCGTCTTTGAAGCCAGTGAATGGTCCTTTCTAGATTTATTTTCTCTAATCTCCTACTGGCACCTGAGGCCACTGTGGGCCCATTGGCCACTGTGAGCTAGTGAGGTCGCTGGTGTCTTTTGAAGGAGGCAGCTTATTGTAAACTAGTGGTCTGGTGCATGAAATTCGTGCACATTAAAAGGGAATTAATTAGAGGAAATATTTTAATATTGCTATTTGCCCTTTCTCTATAATAGAAGTGTCAGAGATGAAAGAAAATTAGTAAAATGTATATGAAAATAATATATAAATGTATTAATAAATAAACAATAACAGTGTCACGTCCCCAGCCAGTGCCGGGTGGGGGACGCAGCCTCATGTCCCCCAGCCTCGCCATGCACGCAGCCCTGCCCACCTGCACCTGCCACACACGCAGCCTCCTGCTGATTGGTCGTTACGGCGTGAGGGCATCAGGACCATTTGCATATTAGCCTTTTATTATATAGGATGAGCATGGGGCTGAGTGTCATTCAGATCTAACATTAAATCCTGGCTATTGTCACTTTCTCTCTGTTTCCCCAATCATGTGGGCCTAATAACACCACCGCTCAGCCTTGGAGCACAGAGACACCCGTTAGAGATGGAAGTATCTACCACGTGTCCCTGGTATGGGGCTGGCATTTTGTAAGTGCTTGCTGTTACTGTTATTTGCTAGGACGCACTCTCACACCTGCAGTGTTTTGTCCTGAGACTCAGTTGGGTTTGCATGTTCTGCTCAGGGGTTGCTGATTCTGGAGTTCCAGGCTTCTGTGTCCCCTCAGTCTGTTCCAGAGCCAGCCCACAGCTCTGTGGTCCCTGGAAGCTTCATGGCCAAGTATATCTGGGTCAAGGGAACAGTAGAGAAGAAATGGCAGCCACCAAATGTAGAGTGGAGCTGAAATCCAGTCTGCCTCTCTACACCGCAAAAGCACGTGACACTCGATATTTCATCTTGCGCTGGGAAGATAGGGTCTTGCAGCCTTTGATCGCATTCACCCATCAGCCAGCACTTGGAATTGCAATGACTGCCCTTCCGGCCCCTTTCTCCAGGAAAGCACATGCATCGGACCAGGGACCGCCAGCCTCTCCCAAGCCCAGGCCAAGAGCCCCAGCTAGAGTGATGGTCGCGTGTGGTTTTGCATTGAGACTGAGCTCTGGGAGCGACTTCTGACCGATAAGCACGGTGTTGGTTTTTCACGGGAGCTCTGCGGTGTTTGAAAAAGTTGTATTCCGTTTTTATGGTTTGAAATCACAAGTCCACCAACCCCATTCTGGATTGGTTAGGGCGCTGGGAGCCTGTGTTAGCAACCTGACTGAAAGTGATATCTGATCATGGAACCAGTAAACTAGAGTTCCCAGATGGTGGCCACTCTGTTCTGAGTCAATCACACACACAGTTCTCCACGATAGCAGTCAGCTTGTTGACATCAGCCCACTCTGAGAGAGTGTGTGTGTGTGTGTGTGTGTGTGTGTGGACACATAACTCATTCTCTGGAATTCTCCCATGGAAAGCACAGGAAGGAAGCTGAGGGGAGGATGGGGAGGATGGGGCGATTGCATCCTGTACCCTTTGCAGGGGTGTGGCCACCACAGCCGGCTGGTCAGTTATGTTTTTTCACTTAGGATGCCTGAGCAATGGTAAGCCCCGAGGAGTGGCGGCCGCGGCCCTCAGTGTTGCTCCTGGCGGGACAGGCGTCTCCTGGCAGAGGTCTTCTTAGTCTCTTCTTTCTTGAGCTTTGAGGGAAGAGGAAGACAAGCAGGAGCCACAGTGAGGTGGACCCGCTGAGCTCTCAGGGCCACATCAGGACTCACGACCCCCCTGCACATCCGTCCTGGCCCCTCCTGTGGCTGCCGTTGCCCGGGGGTAGGCCAGGAGCATGATTTTAAGGAGAATGAAACCTGTTTTTTCCCGCTGCTTCCTGAGTTGGATCTGAGAGGATGGCGTCCACCCTGGCAAAGGCGGAGAGGGACGCCTTGGGATTGTGTGAGGTAAGGGGTCAGAAAGCTCTGGGGATGAACCGCACTGTCCCCCGATTTCCACGTTCTCGCCGCCTTTCTCTTTGAAAAGTTCTTAGATGTGGTCCCTCCCAGCGGGCTTCGGGACCGTTCTTCACTTGCTATGCGGGGCGTTCAGCGCATTCAGTCACTGCACAGTTCTCACAGCAGATCGGTGCTGGGGTTCAGCTACTAAAACTTGTACAAATAAATACGCAGCCCCCTCACTGTGAGTTCCTGGAGTCCCGCTGGTTCTCGATGAATCACTTCACTGGGATGCTAAGCACAGGTTTTACAAGAATGCTTCTGAAACGGCGTTTGATTGAGTCTAAATAGATTTCATGAAGGGTTGTCTGCCACCAGAATAGTATTTTGGATGGATTTAAAACCCTTTTCTCAGGGAATGAGATGTTTGAAGAAATGTATTTGTGATGTAATATTTATATGGACAAGTATTCATAGAGAGCCACATTCTGGAGGCTGATTGATTTAGTAACGATCTTACCATAAAACTTGAACTTGGGGATAAAACCGTGTCTTTTAAAGAAGGTTTTCTTGTGGCACTGTGGCAGGCTGGCCCAGTTTTCCTAGGCCTGCTAGACCCGGTCTAATGAATTGTTTAAACACTGGAACGATTGCAGGGCAACATTTCAGTTCTACTCTGACCCTTTACTAGCTAGTGTTTCAAATGAAAATTTTTATTTCATTGGCTGGAAAATGCCCACCAATGGTTCTCAAGGGGGTGGGAATGTTATTTGCTTTATTGTCCAATAGGATGCAACTGGCATGTAGTACCTGAGAGCCAGGGATGCCACAGCTCCTATCACGCACTGGACAGACCCTCACGGAGAATTACCTGCTGGAATGTCAATGGCACCGCAGGGGGCAACATTGGCTCATGCTCAGTTTAATGAAAAACACGTTGATGATTTAGTAAAGATTCGGGTGAGCCGTCTGACCTCCGAGAAGGTCACTCATCTTCTGATTAAGTCATTTTGGGGAGGGACCCATAGGGAGCAGCCACGTCGGCAAAATTATTCTTTAGGGTCAGGAGCAACGCACGTTCCAGAAAGCTTGCTCCCACAAGCTTCTGGTTAATATTGTCAGGCCTAGTGGGTTAGCTCCCACATTAGCTCTGTCTTTATAGTATGAGCTCATGAAGATCAAGGCCGTCATTCACCCCAACCGGAGGACGTTTTTGTGCTGAACGTGAGATTCTAGGATGGCCGTGCATTTCTCGGAATCCCCCGCTGTCGTGTGTCATGCACCAGTCACATCCTGTAGGATGCAGAGGTTGCTTTTAAACTTCCCCCTGGTATTAAAAGGAATTATCTTTGGGTGAGAGCTTAGTGTATGCATGGCATTTAAAAAAAATGAGAGGAAAGAAGCTATGTAATCAGAGCTTCGTCATTCCTGGCAGCTTTCTCACTCACACACACACTCACACACACACACTCACACACACTCTCTCTCTCATACACACACAGACACACTGTTCCAAGTCCCGGTTTCTGTGTGGCGGGAGGGAGGGCGCCTCTGCCTGAGGCTTGAGGGAGCCAGGCTTAAGGCTCACCGGCAGGACTTTAAGCTCCGAGCACCGTCCCATCCGAGCAAGACCTGGGTGTGTTGAGACGCTACGAGTCTGTGCCTGTGTAAGGGCGTAGCGACTGTCCCTGTGTGAACGCCTGCACGTGCGTTGTCAGTCATTTGACTGTCCCTGTGTGAACGCCTGCACGTGCGCTGTCAGTCATTTGACATCCTTTGCTTAAGAAAGCAGTCTCCAAAACCACACAGATAAGCATGCTTCTGTTTTGATTTATGTATATTGATGAGCAATTAGAATGAAATACATTTACTTAAAACAAATACATTTAAAATGTAAAAATGAACCAAGTGAAGCTGAGGAACGGTGCTTTCGAGGATTAAAAATAAACATAGACGAGAAGTAAACAGGTGGGATGTTTACTTTGAAAGAAGGATGAAACAAATGGAAAAGTTTAAAAAGCCCACCTGCTGAGCTCCTCATACGCGCCAGGTTCCATGCTGTACCGCGGACTCCTCAGCCTTCTGAGCTGGGAGCTGGCGTCATTTCCCAGAAGGAAGAGATGGAGTCTGTGCAGGGTAAGGACTCGTCCCAGGCCATAAACCCAGTAAATGGGAGAAGTAAAGTCTAAACTCAGGTCTGCCGTGTCTTGAAGTTCTGGGATCCTCCAGTCCCCTGCAGACAGCCTGGCAATGCCATTACCAAGAGGCGTCCTTCCTGCATGGCACCTGGAATAAATGATACGTCCCTCAGAACCAAAAGCTTCTGCTCTCGATGCAATGCAGAGAGGGTGTGTGTGGACTGACGGCCAGTGCTAGCCTATAGAATAAAAGCCTAATATGCAAATTGTCCCCTTGGGCGGTGGTTCCACTGGGAGATTGGCCACTCGCTATGACGTGCGCTGACCACCAGGGGTTGGCGGGGAACATGGTGGGTGTGGGTGACACAGCGCTGGCAGTGGGTGGCAGTGGAGGTGCTGCCGGCCCTGATGGGCTCTGATGAGAGTGGGACCATGCAGGATGGTGGAGCAGGTGAGCGGGTGGCACCAGGCCAAGGTAGGTGCGAGTGGGGGCCCGATCGCCCCGTAGACAGCGACCAGTGCCGCCCGACTCCCAGGCACTGAGGGAGAAAAGGCAAATAGCAATATTAAAATATTCCTTCTAACTATTTCCCTCTCAATGTGCACAAATCTGTGCACCGGGCCCCTAGTGTTACATATGTGCCATGAAGTGTTTGACGGAGTTATAAGTGACCGGTCAAGGCCGAGTGTGGGAAGGTTGGACTTGCAGGAGCTATTTGAGTAAAGGGAGGGAGGAGAAGAGCCTGGTGGACTTCGAGTGAAATTGCAGGATGGAGGTTTGATTGGAGGGAGCTCAGCGGGGATGAGTCACCTCCCGGGGTCACGGGGCTGCAGCGTCTGGACCTGGTGTGCAGCCTTGTGCACCAGGAGTGGCTATTTATAGCTGCCCAGCTCTGTCTGCACAGGAAGGATGGGTCCGGGGGAGGGCCATGTTTAGGTGATGCTCCCACACTGGGTGTTTTGCTTGGGCATGAAGCACTGGGGCCGTCCTCGCTTGTCCTTGTGCCGTGCACGCTGCAGGCAGCAGCCAGAAGGATTTTTTTAAAAAGTGCAGGTCATGTCCCTCCCTGCTTTCGGTTCTTCAGTGACTTTCCACGGTAGGCAGAATGCAGTCCAGGCTCTTCGCCTGGCCCAGGTGGACAGCGTGCTGTCGCATCGAGGAGTGTGGCCTCTGAGAAAGCAGCCTGTGCTCACTCTGCAGGTAGATTCAGGATCCTGGGCAAATTCCTTCACTTCTCTGTGCCTTAGTTTCCCCATCCTTAAAAATATGATAATAGTGTCTTACAGGATTGTTAGCAGAGGGTTTTGAGAAAATGTAGGGAGGGATTATTTTAAAGCAAAATAAAAGTTGTAAGCAATATTTTTCTTTATTCTCTGACACAGTCTGTCTCATGGCATCTTTCTCCTAAAAGTTCTCACCTTTTCTCAACTTCCCCTGGGGTTGATTGATAGAGGAGTGAGGGCTTTGAATACTTTATTTTCATCCTATTTTATCTCCAGTACCACATGGAGGTTTCGGAAATATTAAGATAGACACTGAATCATTTCCAAATCCAAATTATGTTTGGATATCTTTGACATGTCTGGTCATGTCTCCTGTATATCCTTTTATTATCTTAAAAGCCGATTCCTGAACATTTTCGTGAATCAAAAAACCACATACAGGAGAAGATGACTTTTTTTTAAAGAAAATTTTCACACTGACTTTTGTGTATCAAATATTATGGGGAAGGAAGAGTTTGAAAAAAAACATAAAAAGACTTTATGCTTACATTATGTTAGCTTTTGTGGCATTTTAAAAAAGAATTCAGTTAGATTTTTAAAATAATAACTGTTTACAATCCCATTATAGGATAATAGAATGAACCCTCCTTCTCCACGGCTGAAGGGTGTTATGTCCTGGGGAACTGTCACTGCTGAGTTCAGCTCTAAGTATGGCCACTTGCTTGCTGCTTCCGATGACCATCCATGAACTGCCTCTTACTCCCCCCAAAAGAACCCTGTGAGGTAAAACAGCATGTCTCAGGGAACAGAGAAGCCAAGGAATAGAGGACAACTTAATGACTGGCTGACGTGTGGCTCTCCCAGAGGATAGCTCCATATGTGTCTCCCAAAGACACTTCCCATTTGATGGACCCAGAGCCATGTGAACTGTGCACGGTCCCCGGGAGCACCGGCCGTTCCTCCTCCATCCCCTTTAGTGCGTCCTGAAGTAGGCACCTGGCCTCTACCCTGCTGCTCTTCACATGGCCTCTGTCAATCTTCTCCTGCACTGTCACCTCCTGATGGCAGGAAATGGGTGTTCGTGACCTCCGTCTAGGCCAGCGGTTCTCAACCTGTGGGTCTCGACCCCTTTGGGGGTTGAACGACCCTTTCACAGGGGTCGCCTAAGACCATCCTGCATATCAGATATTTACATTACGATTCATAACAGTAGCAACATTACAGTTATGAAGTAGCAATGAAAATAATTTTATGGTTGGGTCACAACATGAGGAACTGTATTTAAAGGGCCAGAAGGTTGAGAACCATTTGTATAGGCACTCGGCAAATGCCTTTGCACTGAGGGAAAGAAGGAAGGAAGGAAGGAGCTAACAAATGAAAGGGACAATTGCTAAAGAGATGTCCACTGTCCAGAGCTTTGCTGTAATTGCCCAATTTCCCTGGAAATCTCCGGGAGCAGAATGTTCCCAGGTGCAGTGTGTGTCGTACCTGTGTCGGAACCACCTGGTTGGGGTGCTTGCTAACATTCAGATTCCTGTCTTTTTATTCATTAGAACAATAATAGCTTTCCCAGGAGTCCCACCCAGGAGGCTTCCACGCACATCGCACCGGCTGGAGCGAGACCACATGCCACCCTCAGCTATGAGGGGTTTGGAGAGAGAAGCAGGTGTAACTGGGCACGTTGTTGCCTTGGACAAAGGTGGGGCTCCATGGGCATGGAAGAAGCCCAGCGGATGGGCAGGGAGCAGCACCTGCTCTGAGGAGCCCCAGGACATTCCTCACGTCCAGTTTTAGGCGGCTGCCTGCGTGCCTTAGAAAGATCAGTGCTGTGGTTGCATTACCGTGATGGCTGGAGTCGGGTCCTTGTGTTTGTTGGCGTGTGGAGGTGATGCCCTGAATGGGTTATGCCTTTTCATCCCTAGAAAGGACCGTGGCTGCACCTCACGGAAAGAGTCTTTGACTTCTAATGATCTGAATGCCAATCCCATGAAAGGACCACCCTCCCCGAGTTCTCTGGCTTGTCAATGTGATGAAGCCAGTGGGCTCTGAGGACAACGGCAGGTGGAAGTCTCTCAAAGCTGGGTGATCCCAGCCTCGCTTCTTGTTTCTTTTACGCGCAAAAGAAGAGAGGTTTTTGCCCTGGCCGGGTGGCTCAGTCAGTTGGAGCATCGTCTCGTGCACCAAAAGGTTGTGGGTTTGATCCCCAGTTGGGGCGTGTACAAGAGGCAACCAGTCGACGTTTCTCTCTCATATCTATCTATGTCTGTGTGTGTCTCTCTCTCCCTAAAAATTAATAAAAACATACCCTCAGGTGAGGATTAAAGAAAAGAAGAGAGGTTTCTCCTCTGGGATATTCCCTTGGGCTTGGGATCTTTCCTCTATCTTTCCATTTTTTAGTGGAGCTCTTGCTTCACCCTGTCTGGTTGACCCCTGCTCTCGGTTAAAGTGCACCCCTAGTCTTTCCTCCTGGAAAAGGGATTTGGGGAAACAAATGAGGTGCATTTGGCCTAGCCAGTGTGGCTCAGTGGTTGAGCATTGACATATGAACCAGGAGGTCATGGTTCGATTCCTGGTCAGGGCACATGCCCGGGTTGCAGGCTCGATCCCCAGGAGGGGGGTGCAGGAGGCAGCTGATCAATGATTGTCTCTCATCATTGATGCTTCTATGTCTCTTCCCCTTTCTTCCTCTCTGAAATCAATAAAAATATATTTAAAAAAAAACCCAAAACAAAAACAAGTGAGGTACATTGGACGGTAAGAGCCAGTGTTAGTGTACACATTTTTGTGCACCTGTCAACCTCTGAAGGGCCTCCTTTTCGCGTTTTCAGCTCATTTCCTCTTGTAGGCTCTAGGACAGAGCTTCAAACAGTGGGATGTGAGCAAGTTATATAGAACTGGAGGCCCGATGCACGGAATTCGTGCAAGGGGCTCGGCCCTCACAGCCCCTCACAGCCCCAGCCGACCCTTGGAGCCCCGGCTTCGTCCGTAAGGTCATCTGGACGGTCGTCTGGAAGGAATCCTGGACGGTTGTTCTGTTGTTCGCTCTAATTAGCATATTAGCTCTTTATTATATAGGATATGCATTCCTCAGCACTCAGGGTGGGGGCGGAGCCTGGGCCACCAGAGTGTCCTCACCCGTCATCTGAAGTTGTGAGTGCCTCTTCCATTGACCCCACTGTGCCTACAAATATAACCGTTTTCTGTGTCATGAGGTCAGACAACTTGGAAAATGCCACGTTCAGCCCTGTTCCCTGGGTCTTTCTTTCTATCCTCTTTCCTTTGGAGGTCCAGATGCTGCCTCTTTCTTTTTCTTCCATTGGCTCGAGGTCTCCTGCCTTTGGCGGTTTGTGAAAGGTGTTCCTAGCAGACCTGGTGCCGGGACGCTGTCCGTGGCAAACCTGGAGTGTGTCTGACTCCGTTTTCTAGCTTAACGTCCCTTTTTGTCCCCCATGTGGAGTCTTGTTATATTCTCCCCGCTCTGCTCTTCCCTCTTCCATAAATATTCTATCGATGGGGCTCAGCCCCTTTCCTATACATCATCTCGGCCCCCAGGCTCTGCTGTGCCCTTCTCTGTCTGTAGTCTTCTTGTTGGCCACACTGACCGACCTGGCCAAACCCAGAGATGCCACCGTCTTTCCACCCGCACCATCCCCAAGTCCCCCGTAAGATGCAAGTGTAGAAATTCAGCGTAATAATCTGCTGGGAGTCGTCATTCATGATAGTGTTCATTGATATTTCCCATTCATTTTTTTCTCTATCTTAGAACTTGTATTGGTCTTTGAGCTGAGGAAGGACAAAGAGATTGTAATGAAGCTGAAAAGTGTTTCTTTGTTTTTTTTTTCAGATGAGAATTCTCCAGCCAACTTCTGGGATTCTAAAAACAGGGGTGTGACCGGGACACAGAAAGGACAGATTGTGTGGAGGATTGAGCCCGGGCCCTATTTCATGGAACGTAAGTAACCAAGTGTGAAATAGATGTTGGTTATGAGACATTGTCTACATATGCAGGAATCTATGGGGTCTTTTCTGAGTGCTATTTAAAATGTTTTTGGCTCTGATTTACATACACTTATACCATAGAACTCCAGACTAGAAAATGCATTATTTTAGAAAATGCTCATTAGAGAATGTTCACATATTTTGAAAAGTGTGTGTGTATTGTATGACCATATGATCTATAAATTACGCGTGGCTATTTTAATACTTCACACATTTTTATATACATTTGCAACTACATTTGTAATTCATATTTAATTATTAATACTAATTTTAGAGAACAGGAAAAACAATTCAAGATTTAAATTTAAAAGTTTAACTTAATTTAAAATTTTTATTTGCTAACTCTGCTATTATTTTTCCCAGCGGCAGAATAACTTTTGCATTTGGGTCCTGGTTTTTACAAGTGTGGGTAAGATAGTCTGGGACTGCTATAGAGGTCTGTTTACTGCTAATGAGGTCTCTTTACTAGGAATCGGAAATTGCCTGCCAATAATTCAACCACGCCTCAGTTATCTGATGTTATAGTCATTTGTACATGCAGATGCTTTCACATAACACACGTGATTCACAGAAATATGTCATTCCTTTTTATTTTGGATGAAGCGGAGTATCTATACTTCCCACTAATATTATTGAAAACATAGTAAGTACATTTTTGTGGAGTAGCTAGATACTACTGTAAGCAAATAATTTACTGGTTGGTCCAGGTTAATGTCTACACATACAGAATTTTTCCTTACTGTAGACAAAATTGGCTCTAAACACTTTCCCAGTTATTTATCTCTGTATAACAATTACATTTTCCATATGCAGGGTGTTTAATCCAAGAGAGTGTGGGGATGCTATACAGGGAGGGTACTTACTACACCTTAAAATATAAAGTAAGGTTTGATTGAGTAGCAACTTGATGTAGGCACAGTATTAACGCATATGAAACTTCTGCAGTATAACAAGTTGTTTTGGAAGATTAGCAGCCATTACTTTGAATTGCCATCAGATAATTTCTTCCACATTTTCACTGGGAGGTCAGAATTCTAGTTCTTTCTCTAATCCTATTTCTGACCCCTAAGCAATGCCTTCTTTTCAGTTTAATTTCTGGCTAGATTCTCTCTTTAAATCTTAAGTGGAATGTAATTTTAAGGGAAAATGGTCACGATATAAGTGAGAGGGAAAAGGCAGATACATACAGCACAGCCCCAGCTGAAATCATGGCAGATGGGGAAAGCCCCAATGGGTATGTTTGCCAAAACATGAGTGAGAGGCTGTTTCTGGGGGGTGAGGTTATGGGTGCTTTTTCCTGCCTTTTTCTACTTTACTTTCCAACCGTGGCCCAGCTGGCATCACTACCTAAGTCATCGGAAAAATAAATGATAAAAGGCCATGGGGAAAAGGGAATGGGAACGAGCCAAGCTTCCTCTCAGGGTGATTCCTCTTTTGAGAGGGTCCCAGGGTTTGAGAGGCTGACCTGACTGAGAAATATCACCAACTGAACGTCAGGGGAAAAGGGGAAACAACCTTCGTGTTGGCTCCCAAGTGCAGAAGGCTGCGGGAGTGGTCACCCCGGGTGGCGCGTGCAGATTCATACTGTGGGGTGTTCCGAGATAAGTAACTCGGAACCCCCGGAAGAAGTCAGCATCACGTGCTGCTGTTATTTGGAACAGTATGTGTGAACAACAACCACCACCCATGTACAGACTGTCTCAGTTTTTGTGACTGACTTTCTTTCTCCCTTCGAAAGTGGTAGAGGTTCGGGATGTCCTGGCTGATGAGGGGCTAGTAAACTTCTCTTTCTCTGAGAAGGTTTTTCTTCACCCCTCCTGCTAGTACTTAATATCTCTCTCTCTCTCTCTCTCTCTCTCTCTCTCTCTCTACCCCCCTCTCCTCCCCTCCCCCCTTTTCTCTCTCTAAAAAATCAAGAAAAATATATCCACTGGTGAGATTATGAAACTTTTTTTTTTTTAAGTCAGGGGGTGGCTGAGTATGTTAGACAGTTTTTATATGTTTAATCTTTGATCTTGAAAACTTAACGACACCAAAAAACATTTGCTTTCATCTTCAGACAGAAAATTTTTATCTTTAGCTCATCAGAAGTCCAGTCAAAGTAAAATTCTCCAAAAATTGACCTAAATTCATGGGAAAAACCTAGATTTGAGCACTGAGCTATTTCTGAATATAAAGATGGCTTCGGGTTGTCTTGATAAACCCCTACAGGAGGCAGGAGGCAGGAGGCCGGGCATATTATTACGGAACCTGCCTGAATGAATTTGAAGGACAAAGACTGGTTTAATTTGGGGTAGACGACCTTGCTAGGCATTGGAGAGGAGGACCGCTTCCCTCTGCACTTGTCATCGGACTGTCAAATATTCCTCAAATGAGCTAATGCTCGCAGAAACTGGGTTGCTCATCTGGGCGGTGTGCATTCTTGAGTTTTGAAATGTAAGAGGTTTCAAAAGTTGTCTTGGGTCAGACATGCCAGAATGTCTGTTTCTATAGTCTTTTATAGACTACTAGAGGCCCAGTGCATGAATTCATGCACAGGTGGGGTCCAGCCAGCCTGACCTGATCGGGCCTATAAGGCAGGGCCGGGCGGGGGGAAGGGCTGCGGGCGGTTGGCTGGCTGGCCCCACCCCCTGGTCAAACTCCCGGTTGAACTCTTGGTCGAGGGGACAGTTTGCATATTAGTCTTTTATTAGATAGGATGGTCATTCATTCAGACCTGCTTTCTCTCCTGCCTTCCTCCTGTCTATTTGTCCATCTTTATGTGGAGAAGCCATTCTTGGGTAGATGGATCATTCCTTGCTCCCTAGTCCAGATCCTCCGTCTCCCCTGCCTGTGAGCAGGCTGGCCCTGTGAGCAGTGGCTTCTCCCTGTTCTGATGCTTGGTCATCGCACCTGCATTGTCTTTCCCCGTCCTTGCATCTCTTTCTCGCAGGAATAGCTTTTTGTTTTCCTCTTGCAGTGAGAGGTTAAAAATGTAGCTCAAACAGAAGGCTGTGCCCCAACAACCCTTTCCACCCTTTCGAGTTTTCTTTCCAGTTACCTCTTCTCATAACTAAAATGTTCAAGGACATCGGTCAATATGCTAGTTTCTCTCTTACTCAGAGGGGATGTATTTTAATCTTGAGTGACCGAAAGCACTGAATAATAATAGGACGTGACAGCTCCTGCCTGCATGGAACATTCCCGTATTTTCGGGACAGGCATCTTTCCTGGTGTCCTGCTCCGGGACCTGGCTGGTTTGAGTCCAGGTGCCAACAGCTGTTCTGTGTTTTTCTCTCTGGGGACCTGCTGTGTGTTTGCTTTTGTGACGGGTGATCTGCGTCAACCCCTGTGCTTTGCCCCACCCAGGAAGCCGTGGGAAGCTGTTGGCTCTGCCCTGTTTGGGGTGATCATGTCCATCCACAGAATCTGTTTTGTTCAATTCAGAGTAAATTCATCTTAGAGGTCACTGAGACTCTAGTGCAGTGATGGCGAACCTATGACACGTGTGTCAGAGGTGACACGCGAACTCATCTTTTTGGTTGATTTTTCTTTGTTAAATGGCATTTAAATATATAAAATAAATATCAAAAATATAAATCTTTGTTTTACTATGGTTGCAAATATCAAAAAATTTCTATAGGTGACACGGCACCAGAGTTAAGTTAGGGTTTTTCAAAATGCTGACACGCCGAGCTCAAAAGGTTCGCCATCACTGCTCTAGTGTATCACTGGGGTTAGAGATTTGGGTTATAGCAAGGAATAAAATAGCACCTAAAATGGGTCAGCTGGCAAAGTTGGCCTGGCTACCACTATCCTACAGATAAAAATGAGCAACCCAGCCGGTATGGCTCAGTGGTTGAGCGTTGACCTATGAATCAGGAGGTCACGGTTAGATGCCGGATCAGGGCACAGGCCCAGGTTGCAGGCTTGATCCCCAGTGGAGGGCGTGCAGAAGGCAGCTGATCAATGATTCTCTCTCATCATTGATGTTTCTATGTCTCTCTCCCTCTCCCTTCCTCTCTGAAATCAATAAAAAATATATTTTTAAAAAATGAGCAGTCACTTGTTTTGTCTTAGAGTGTGTTCCCTCGCTGACTGTGTAGAGGAGATGGCATCCTAACTGGAGAGTTCGGGGAAGGTCTTATACAAATGCACGTCTCTGTATTGGGAAGCGAGCTGCTCGCTCCCTCCCCGTTGACTTGGTCATGGAGGTCCTGCTGCAGGCAGATTCGGAGTCCTGGTCTCCAGCGTTAGGGGGTGACGCTGATGAGCTCCTGCCCGCAGAATCCAAGGCTCACGCCCGCCACCGAGCTTGCCCGGCTTTGACGGGCCTGTGCATTGTGCTGAGCCGTGTTCTTGCCGAATACGTGCTGTTGGTCTTGGGAGAAAGCAGGTGGGAGAGGAAGGTTTGCTGAGGTCTATGCAGCTGTTACAATCGCAGTCATACTCAGAGCCCCGTGTGGGTGTTCGCGGCAGTCACGCCTGGCGTGTTCCGGGCGGGGCGGTGCCAATGAAGCTGGGATGCCCACGCAGGTGGTTCCTCAAAGCCCGCAGCTCATCGTTCCTGCCTCGGCCACGCCTCGCTCCCAGCCTGCTCGTCTGTTAGGTTTTTCATTCGCAGGTTTCAGTCCCAACCAGTGTGTTCTGTGAGCCTTCCTGATCCCGCGTGTCCTCACTGGTCTGTGCCTCCAGCCTTCTCCCGCCATCCTCCCTGTCAGTGTCTGTCTCCTGTGCTTTGTCAGGCCTGTGGCTGTCACCTCAACACTCCATCACCTGCTAGACCAGATGCCTTCCCCGGATTCTCTTGCCTTGCCCAGCGTGGGGCGGGCCTGTTTGTGATGGGTGTGTGGTAACAATCCTCTGCTCGGCAGTGCTCGCTACATTTCCAATCACCACAGTGATTCACGTTTGTGATGGAAAGACTCAATATTTTACCTCATGACAAGACTGTTCTTTTTGTATTTCATCATGGATAGGAAACGTGCAATAATATAAATTCCTAAAAGAGGATTTTTCTTTAATTGTTGTATTTTTTCTCTTAAAACAAGTGAACCAGATACTCCATGGAGGTCATTGGGTGCAGCCAGGAGGGTCCGTGGGAGGTGGACTTCCTTGGGAAATACGTCCAGTGGCTCCCCCTTTAGTGGTCCAGGAGACACAGTGGAGGAGGCCGCTCCTGTAGGCGGGCCTGGCCCTGGGACTGCCCATCAGCATCCCTGCCTGTATTGGATGACACCTGGGGAGCGAGGCATCTTGCGGTGACACTTCCGTGACTCAGGCGCGCTGTACACGGAAACATCCCAGTGCCTGTGCCATCTACCTGTGACGCGTTCTGACTTCACGATCTTCGAAATTGTTACTTTCCAAAATCAGTAAATGATGTTTGTATTGCTCTTTATTGAGTTCAGATTTTACACATATGAAATACATATATGCTACATACATGTGTAATAAATATGAACACACACATAACCTGTGGATATAGATCTCCACATACATCTGCATCTGCATCTGTCTGTTCACATGCCAGTAGTGTCTGTACCAGTGGTTACTAAATCTGATCCCTGTCTAGTAGCTGCATTTAGATCACTTGGAAATTTAAAATAATGCAGGTCCCAGGCCCTAGCACTGCACAGTCTAAGACAGTATTTTCTCATATGTGTTAACCTGCTTTCTGTGTCCGTGGACAGCTGCAGCCTGTCTGATTGTAGAGGTTCAGGATGAAGGCTTTGATACCTAAGGTCGGTTTGAGTCCTGACGCTGTCATTTCCTGCTTGACCTTCAGCACATCACACTCCATCTGCAGTCTGGGGACAGGCCTTCTGAATCCCAAAGTGGGTGTGAGGTGAAGGAGCCCTGAGACCAGAGATACACCTCCACGCAGGGCAGCTAGTCTTAGCCTCATCTCCACACCGTTTACTTTGTGGCACGTTTGCACATTATCTCCTAATACATTTGAGGGTGTTCTTACAAAATCCCGGAGGAGCATCTGTGATCAAGTAAGAAGTGGCATAGCCAGTCCGTTGCCTCTGCTTGGAAAAGGAGGGACCATTCAAAGACTCAGGAGTAGGGCTTTCTGAGAGGCTGTGTGGGAATGGCCTCAGCTGGTTGTTCCGTGTTTGAATGAATGACTGTTTTTCTCCACTCCATCCGCAGCGGAGATAAAGATCTGCTTTAAGTACTACCACGGCATCAGCGGAGCCCTGCGTGCCACCACCCCCTGCATCACCGTGAGGAACCCCGCTGTGATGGTGAGTCCTGCTTGCTGCTTCCTGGGTGGGCGGTCCCTGGGGCCTTGCTTTCTATTTCTGCACCTGCAGCTCTGGCAGATGATGGGGAACAATGAGAAGGAAACACAGGCTCCGCTTTATTAAAGGGAATCACGCACAGGCTGGCTTACCTGCATCCCTCATTCTAACCAGTGGGAAAACAGGATTTGATTTATATCAGTTCTGTGTCGTCAGCTCTCCATGAAGCAAATTAGTGAGTGCTCCACTGTGGAAGGGGTTTCAGACTCCATTGGGGTCGGTAGGAAACGGTAACATTGCATCTTCACATGGATTTAATTTAAGGAGCTCAGTGCGCAGAAGGGAGAACAGTCATGATTTAACGTGTGTGATTCTGCCTGCTGCTCAGTGAGCTTTCATCCCAAAGGGAGTGTGAGGTGGGGATCAGGCATGTGCTCTTCCCAGGAGGCCTCAGTGCTGAGTCCCTCTCCGGCTGAGCTGGGGTCCGGTGCCTCCGGGACCACAGGTAGTTTTGTACGACCTGGCCAGTCAGTGAGGCCAGCCGCTTCCCCAGGCCCTCAGTGGAAGAAAGAGATATTTAACTTAGTTTTGGAGCACGTCGTTGGTTTTGTGGACCCTTGAAGGGAAAGTGTGTCCATTTCTAACCTGGTACTTCCCGGGGGTTCCTTTTCTCAATGTTGTGATTTTTCACTCCATCCACTAACCTTAGAGTCTCACCGCCTCACAAGGTGCACTCAGTTCTGTGTCGTCAGCTCTCCATGAAGCACTCCATTGCACACGGGCGATTGGACTTGGATAGTTTAGGTCAGTGGTCGGCAAACTCATTAGTCAACAGAGCCAAATATCAACAGTGCTTCTTCAAAATAGACTCGCCCAGGCCGAAAACCGACTTCTGTGCTTGGGCCATGAAGTTTCAATCGCACTGTATGTGCTCCCACACGTGGTATTTTGTGGAAGAGCCACATTCAAAGGGCCAAAGAGCCGCATGTGGCTCGCGAGCCGCAGTTTGCCGACCACGGGTTTAAGGGAATTCCGAGAGTGTAAGAGATGTAAATCATTACACTTGTATCACTCGTTCGTAACATTCAGGTCAGGAAAGTATAGAAGAAAAATACTGACTCCCATAATATCGAATCTTCATGACATTGTGTGTGTGTGTGTGTAAATGTATAGATTCATGCACTTTTGGAAATAGGCACGTGGCCAGGTTGACTCCTTGAGATTCAGAAAGTAATCTCTGCCGATGGCAATTTGCAGTTGTGCAGGCCCACCAATGCCGTATTAGCCAGTCCTTCCCTTTCTCCACTCATGCGAGCAAATACTCACTGGGTGCCAGCTAATGCCAGGCATCGCACTCACCACCAGGATGAAATGATCAGCAAAACACAGTGTGTTTTCACCGGTCTCGTGGGGGAGGAGAGACATCAATTAAGTTACATTATAGTTATTTGAGTCTAATGACAATGAGCGGGAGTAAGACGGGGCTATGAGAGCACGTACTGTAGGATTTATCCTGATCAGGAAGGTGTTGGAGGGCTTCCTGAGGGAGGCGTGTTTGCAGGACAGTCTGAAGGATGAGTAGGAGTCACGTAGGTGGAGAGAGGTAGGGAAGAGCATTTTAGGTCGAGGGAACAGTATGTGCAAAATCTGCAATATCTAAGTACTGAGCTCACATGTGAATTATATTTGAGTTCCCATCGTAGGACACATGGTATGGAATAGGGAAGAACAACCCACATGTACTCTATAAGACTTGGAAGCCCACAGGAGAATACAGTTGTTGACTACAGCATCTGCCCTGTCACATAGTCAGCACGGGCACACGCTTTAATTAATAGTCTAAAGAGAAACATTGCAAGCCAGAAGTGTGGCGCCGTTTGTAATAAAGCCCTTTGAAAAATTAACTGCGTGTGAAATTAGGCAGTCGCTTCCAAACACGATTTTTCTGAACTCAGGATTTTTATTTATTTTTTTTAGACTCGAGCAGTTTCAACAATCAGCTATCATTGAAGGCAGCGGGAGTTCACCGCCGGGTGAACATTGATCTCATTCCATTGATCTTTGCATTGAGATTATTCTGTCAATCCTGTGGCTCGTTTGGAGATAATTAATTTGCTTCAGGCAGCGTGTAGAGCACCTTAAAGGCTCTGTCGATACAGCGCTTGGGATCAGAATAGAATATTGTGGTTCCGAGGGTGACTCATAGGATTGGCGGCCAATCGCCTCCCGACCAGGCTTGAGACGGCCGGCCGGGTCTGTATCCAGAATGAGAGGCTGGGCCACGCGGGCGCCTCGTTGTGAGGGTGAGCACTGTGTCTGTGTCACAGCGTGACGGCCGCCCGGGCACGGCATGTGGCCTGTGTTTAGTTATTGAGACGGATAAGCTGCATCGACAGTCACCAGGCCCACTTAGAACAGTCCCGAAGAAGTCACTGGGAGACTCCCTAGGGCAGGAAACGAGCTGCCACCCTAATCTGCTCCTTTCTCACACATCCTTCTGCGAAGAGTCCAGGATACAAACCGTTGTGCCCTCTCTGCCACTGGGGCTTTGACGTCACTGTCATTCATTAGAGTACACCGCGATGTGTATCTCAGATGCTTGGAACAGGAAATCCTTTGGCCTCAGGGACAGGCAAAGGCGACCGTCACTCACGGCCATGTATTGTTTCTGCACTGGGTTGACAGGGTTGCTTCTGGCTTTTCCTGGAATGAATCTAGGGAGTGAGTTTATTTAAAAACCTTTCTGCAAACAGCAAGGGCAGACATGTTTATCATCGCCGATGCCCCCGTAGCTAGAGGGAATGCGTGCTCTTCCCTGGCTTCATGGTCATCGGTGGTCACATCGAATGCTCTGGGTATTCTTTCAGATGAGCATTTTGCCACCATGGTAGGAAAGGACAGTGTCTATCTGTGAATTCTGTGAACATTGTTTCACATTAACCTTTTGCTGGACAGTGAATCACATTTTAAAAATGAGAATCTAAGGGCAAATTTTTTGTTTCTGTAATATCTTATAATATTTTGAGTAGGTTTTCAGAAAACCTATTTAAAGTTTATTTTTAAAAGAATATGAATCTTTTCAGCCTTCTTTAACTCACTTTGGGTGACTCTCCCTTAGCAGGAAGGGTCATCGTGTCTTTGGGGGCGGTACAGCCCACAGGGCCATGGGGTCCATTTGAGGGGAGGCCATGACCTATGGGTCTGGCTGTCTCAGCTGCAGACTGTGCTCCCTTGCTGCTCACCACTCCACAGTCCAGGGTTGTGCGTGGTGAAAGCAGGACGCGGTAGTGAGCAGCCGTCAGTAGCTTGGCTGGTTTGCTGTTGCTGCGCCGGTCAACCTGGGGGTGATGAGTCGGAGAGGTGGCACACAGTGTAATAAAGCATACGTACTCACCGAGAGCCAGCCCCGTGTCATCAAGGAGTTGGTTTGATGGGCAGAATGTAAAAAGATACCTGGATGGGACCCAAGGACACTGCAAATGACATGATCAGGAAGCAGCCAAGTGTCACACAAAATAGTTTTGACTACGTTACAGGAAGTGGAGAAGGAAGTAGAAATGGATATTTCAGAATTGGCATGGAATTCATTTCCAGTGGTTCTCAACCTTCCTAATGCCACGACCCTTTAATACAGTTCCTCATGTTGTGGTGACCCCCAACCATAAAATTATGTTCGTTGCTACTTGATAACTGTAATTTTGCTACAGTTATGAATCGTCATGTAAATATCTGATATGCAGGATGTATTTTCATCGTTCGAGACCCACAGGTTGAGAATCTAAGGGCAAATTTTAGACGTTTTCCGGCTTTTCTTGGATTAGTGAAAGTTTTATTTGTTGATGGCATAAGATTTTTAAAGGAGTGTGGGGAGTGTTCCAAAGATAAAAGATGGAAGGGTGTAATATAAACTAATGTGGTTTCACTTTTCCAACTATTCAACATCTATTCTGCCTTCAGCCTGTCTCTTACAGTATTGCAGCTTTTTTTTTTTTTTTTTAGAAAACTATGAAATTTTGTTTCCTAGTATGCCATAACTTGAGCACTAATTGTACATAAATTGAGGGAAAGGCTAAATCTGCTATGTGGTCTATAAATGATTGGTTTCAATGAGATAATTTACTCGAAAGCTTTTAGGAAAAGCTTTACAACACAGTGATTAGTACAACAGCATTGAGAATGCCTATTACCACTAATCATAACAGCATGTGCCATGTACCTGTAGCTCAGTCATATAGGAGCCCCCGAAGGGATGGGACAGCCACGTGGCCACTCAGAAATGTTTGGCGAGAGAGCATCATTCTACATATGTATGGATGAGTCTGGTACAAATCGGTAGTATTCTAGGGTTCTAAACTCTGAGATTGATGTTGATTTTTTTACTA
>NW_005871051.1:3053424-3190519 GCF_000147115.1 Myotis lucifugus | reverse complement strand
AGTACATTACTATCTATCACTATCTCTAGCAAGACTAAAAGGACAGAAAGTAAGTTGATTCATATCCAGCGAATTTAGAAGCTCCTATCGGTCTCATTCGGGTAAAAGATGAAGTTAGGTGTGATCTTTCTCTCATCTCTGAGAATCTGCATTTGTGTCTCAATTCTAAGCTTCGCAGCTTATGAGAAGGTATATACTACAGGCATGTTTGGTACGAACATCATCACACTGGCAAACATACGTGATTCCCCAGGACGGCTGAGCAGCCTCAGACCCTGTGAAGCTTCACACGCGTGTTTTTTGTCTGCAGATGGGGGCAGAAGGAGGTGCTTCTGGAAGCCCGCATTCCCGGAAGCTCATCAGCTTCACACTGTCCGGTAAGGCTGCCTTTCATTGGCGCGATGTCCAGCTTGAAAGTCTGCGATTTTAAGGGCATCAATAGTCCTTTCTTTCACAGATTCTCATATGTTATAGGTGGACTAGTTAGTTATTGATCTGGGGGGGGGTCATACTTCTGAAATTCAAGTATATCTTTTACCAGGATAAAAATAGATCATTGATATAAACTCAGAAGTTATTTCTTCTAATGAGTTTTCTGGTGGGAAAAGGACTGTAACTGTGTATAGTTACTTTTAAAAAAATCTGTAATGTCATGTGTTAACCACACATGAGGGCGTTGGTTATTGAAGATGATTTGTGCTTACCTCATCTAGGGAAAGGGAAATGTGGAAACGAGGGGGGAAGCCAGGGGAACCCCAATGTCTGTGGAGGAATACACATAAAAATAGAAAGTGGGCAAAACAATTTGTTTTGTTGTTTTCTGGTTGCTGCAATATTTTAATTGCTTGTTTGTGTATCATAAAACGAAAGACCTGGTTGTGAGTGGGAACTCATTTGTGGTTTACAAGATATATTTCATTGAAACTAGCAATTTAAAAAAGCATAGAAAAAAATCAGTTTACCACCAAAGGGAAATATTTTTTCATAGAACATCAGTTTATACAAACTGAAAAACATCTCTGTATGTGTGTGTGGGTTTCATGGTCACATGTTACTTCATATGTAGGGGACTCAAAAAGTTTGAAAGCCTTTGATTTTTAAAAAGTCAATGGGCAGTCAGAAAGTCAAGAATTTACTAAGAAAGTCAGCGTTTGAAATGGACTTTCAAAGTCGACGACTGTGCTACAACACATCCAAAATGAAGTCTGACAGACGTCTATCATTTCAGATGCTTTGTTTTCATTTTCCATCTGTGTTGTGCTTCTCAATTTAAATTCAGTTTACTTTCTTAGCTGCAAAAAAAAAATGTGCATGAAAATATATGTTCTCACGAGTGAGAGTCAGCAGGCCGATCTTCAAAACAGACGTGGCAGTGGTGTACCCTCGTCGCATCTGACCGAAGGGCGCACGGAAGTCACTCACGGCTGCCGTGGCCTGCGGGGACCATGTCCGTCCTAGCAGAGGAGGCACTTCCTGGGAAAACTTGCTTGGTTTTGTTTCCTGGCGGGTCTCGGCAGTGGTGAACTGATGACTGATGGCTCAGACGTGGCCAGTGCATATGTTTTGGTTGGAACCCTCAGCGTTGACACATGTCTAGGTTTTCAGCAGGGCACGTAGGCACACCACTGCCTGTGACACTCCCCTGTCCCTTCATCTGTCTGTCTCTCAAGAACATGGCAGGTGGCGACCTGTACCTTAGACCTCAGAGTCCTGAGGGGCTGCAGGTGCACAAGTCCTTTCTTTATCGGTGGGGAGCACGAGCTGGCCTGCGTGGCTCAGGACATGTAGGTTGACCACACCGTGGTTTCCTTAGTGTAGAAGCATCGCCCTGTGCTTCCAAGCGGTCAGTATCAGTCTGAATAGGACACGCACAGCCCAGTTGGCGTGGCTCAGTGGTTGAGCGTGGACCTATGAATCAGGGGGTTACAGTTTGATTCCCGGTCAAGGGCACATGCCCGGGTTTCAGGCTCGATCTCCAGTAGGGGCCATGCAGAAGGCAGCCGATCAATGATTCTCTCTAATCGTTGATGTTTCTATCTCTCTCTCCTTCTCCCTTCCTTTCAGAAATCAATAAAAATATTTAAAAATGATACACACATATTGATTTTGACTGCAGAGGGGTGTTAATTAACTCATTACGGGAGAATGAGCATCTAGAACATGGAAATCCCAGGACATTTTCCTAAAAAGTAGGGGCACAGCCAGATGTTTCTTCTTTAAACACAACTTCTAATGTCCCACCTCAATACACGTGGCGGCTGGCTAACATTATGTCTTATTTCCTACCATGTGGTCAGATATGTGCAGGTGGTAGACAGAAGTGGCTAAAACGATAGAATATGAAAACAAGTCTCTAATTCTGAACAAATTAATCTGGTTGTAGCATATTGACATTGAGTGACGATATTTATCCAAGAGCATGTAAGCCCTGTGGAGTGGCTGCCTGCAAACGCTCTACTCTTGATTATCTATGAATAACTAGGGACACAAATAATTGAACTCTACGGCAAAATCCAAAAACTGTGTTTTCCCTGGCTGAGTTGGTTGGGGCATCATCGCATACACCAAAAGGTCGTGGGTTTGATTCCCAGTCAGGGCACATACCCAGGTTGCGGGTTTGATCCCCAGTCAGTGCATGTGTGGGAGACAACCAATTGATGTCTCTCTCTCTCTCTCTCTCTCTCTCTCTCTCTCTCTTCCCCTCTCTCTTAAAAAAACCAAAACAAAACAAAAAAGAAACACCAACATGCCAAAAACAAAACAACTGTGTTTTGATTAATGTCTTAAACCTCTTCTCCAGATAAAGCTGTAAACCAGGATATCTACCATGTCATACCTTTGTGACTTTGAGTCCTTCATTGGTCTATTAGGTGATGCGGATATTTATGAGCAATAAGGGATATAAAAGGCAAAAGGGAGAAACAAGAGCAGAGATGAGACCGGTGAAGGGAACTGAGCAATCCGACCACACATAACTGGGAGTTGGTTGTATTTCTCAATGAAGGTTTATTTGCACAGTGTCCCTGGTGGAAAACTGGTATGAGGGTTAGCAGTGACTTCTTTCATCACAGTGACTTCATCTTCTGGGGAAATTCTTTGTGTTCAAAGGAATGTTTTGCATGAATGATTTAGCTCTGTCAGACTGTGTGGCAGCCATTTCTGTACATGTTATTCCTCATTTATTGCAAAGAACTCGATTTACTATCTAAAGAATGTCATTTTTCTGCCTTTGAGTCGAGGCGAGCATAATCAAGAAAGGTAAGAAAATAAGTATGTAAATTGCATTTTCTCTCTCAAGGCTGGCTATTTTATGCTAAAGTAAGCCCAGTGAAGACACGCAGTGTTATTAAATGGGTAATGAAGTGCAAGTGCACTGGTGGGCGGGGGGGGGGGGCAGGGATGGGAGCGGTCAGGCTCCCGAGGGGACAGCAGCGTCGCTCCCGCCGGTTTTCAGGTCAGTGATCTCACTCTGTCTCCTGCATGTTCTTAACATCAGGTCCTGTCTGTTGAATGTTTCAATCTTTGCCAACATATTAAAATAAGTTTTTCTTTTGTGTGTGTGTATGTTTTTTAAATTATTTTTTGGAGAGGGAGAGAGAGCTAGAAACATCAATGATGAGAGAGAATCATTCATTGGCTGCCTCTTGCACGCCCCACACTGGGGATGGAGCCTGCAACCCAGGTACGCGCCCTTGACCAGGAATCAAACCTAGGACCCTTCAGTCCACAGGCCAACGCTCTATCCACTGAGCCAAACCGGTGAGGGCTTTGCCAACACATTAAACTGCCTCCCTCTACTGCCCGTTGTGTGTCATCAGACTCTCCCGGTCTGTTTTCATGGCACAGACGTCTAGACCCCAAGTTCCCACTGGTAGATGAGGGTGTGAGCGCCTGCAGGGAGCAGTCCCCAGAGAGTAGGGTTCTCTGGGCAGCCCCCGGCCAGTTCTGTCCTTCGAAGAAAGACTTTGTGTTTCAGAAATGGGATTGAGTAGGATGGCCGTGGAGACAATTTAGGGTCACATGACGGGGTCTCTTCCCCAGCGGGTCTGGGTAACCCAGAGGCCTTTGGAGGTTCAGGGGCCACCTGCAGGGAAGCAGCTTCATTTCCTGACGTGTGTGTATCCCTAAGCCTGGCCTTTAAAAAAAAGTGTCATTCTCTTCACGAACCTGACTTTAGCCAGAACTTTTAGCAGCTCGCATAGTGAAATCACAGCTGCTGCAGAAGATGAGACATGGGACACTCGTTCAATATTTAAGTGACTTAGGCTATTTAGGAAGTAACCTCATAGTTATTTAATCCAGTAGGTAGCATTCAACTTTCAGAAATATTTCTGGTCTCCCCGCTTCCCTATCATTCATGGCATTTGTGGAAGATACGTGACATGGTGAATGTGTGCAACTGAATGTGTGCTCTGCAGTGTCCGCCCCAGTTAAACGTCGGTCAGTGCATTTCCTGTATGTATGTCAAAGATTCATATTTCTCTCATGAAGGGACCTATTGGTGTTTTGTTTTTTTTAAATAAACAGTTTACTGAGGATTTCTCTCAAGACATTGTAATGCTGGTTGCCAACCCACATACACGTTAGAATCTAGGTGTGTGAGGTGGGGGTAAAGTTTGGGCTCACTTTTGCAGCCTGCTAGGAGGCCTCTCTGCTGGGATGAGTCACAACCCGCCTGAACTCACTTACCTACGTGGTCGCAGTATGAATAACAGTGCTATCGTTTCACCAGATCCTTTCTGTTTAGTGCTTCCTGCCTGATTATTTAAGAACAATTGTCATTGAGCTGCTTGTCCTTCTGTCTCTTTTCCTCTGCCCTTCTCTTCCCTTCCTCCCTCCTCTCTTTCTCTTTCTTTAAAGATCTCAGAGCTGTCGGGCTAAAGAAAGGGATGTTCTTCAACCCGGACCCTTACCTGAAGATGTCCATCCGGCCGGGGAAGAAGAGCAGCTTCCCTACCTGTGCCCACCATGGGCAGGAGCGGAGGTCCACCATCATCAGCAACACCACCAACCCCATTTGGCACCGAGAGTGAGGTGGTCCCCAGGGTCTGAGACGTGACCAAGGAGGAGGAGGTGGCCAACTCCAGCCCTTTCCTCCGGACTCTGTGCAGCATTGAGCTGGAGGTGTCTAGGGGGCCTGTTGGAGAGAGGGCACAGTGAGAATGAGATATTCCCTCTAGTCGGGGCTGGTCTAGAATAAGGCAAGGGAAGCATCTTACGGTGCACAATGTAAAGGATGCCAAAAGACTCAAAAATCAAAAGAAATACTTTAATGCAATATGTGTATGTATGTGTGTGTGTGTGTGGTTTTTAAAAATATATTCTTACTGATTTCAGAGAGGAAGGGACAAGGGAGAGAGAAATAGAAACATCAGTGATGAGAGAGAATCTTTGATCAGCTGCCTCCTGCACGCCCCACGTTGGGGATCGAGTCCACAGCTCGGACATGTGCCCTGACCGGGAATCAAACCGTGACCTCCTGGTTCATAGGTCGACGCTCAATGCCACGCCAGCTGGGCTGCAATATATTTTTTTAAAAGTCAAAATCAATGCAAACAAATGATGAGCACAGAGTGTCAAAATGTGGAGACAGGACAGGCCCAGCAGCATTGTCTTGCAGTCATGTTGGACCTGGAGGCAGAAGGAGAAATCAGAGAGATTGATGGTTTTTATTTGAAATGTTGGTGTTTCGTTCTCGCATATATTCAGTGCAAATTAAAGGAGTTTCCCCGCCTGCAGGCTCTGGCGAATGTGTCTGGGATTTCTTGATTTCGGGAAATTCAGTGCGCTACTCAGAGAGTGAAGCCAGATTGTGTTGGGGGTCCTCAGGCTCCCTCCCAACTCCCTTAGTCGGTGCCGAGTGCCAGGGAGACCCGGCGAGGGGCTCTCCTTAGAACTACAGAAAACCCCGAGAACGAACAGAGACCCCGTTTCTCCTCGAGTGAGGACAGCCGTTTTTTTGGGACCCAAGACATTTCCAGTACTAGATAGTGTTTCTGGGTAAACCTTTGTTGGCATAGGAATCACACCGATAATTAAAACATTCCCTAACTGTTTATTGACAACCATGTTCTGACAGTGTGTGGAAGTATTTCATTGGAGAGGGAGATAACTCAGGGGACCTCTAACCAAGTGGAGAAAAGATATGGCTCTTAGGAGTTCTTAGGTTATTTAAACAGATAAAAGCATGTTTTCTTATTCCTGGTTTTAAAAACAAGTACTTACTATCTCCAAAACAGTAAATAACTTGTAAAGGCGGACCACCGAATTTCAACACGTTAGAAGCCTAGAAAACATAAAATTTATCTCAACACGAGCGCTAGCAGGCACAGAGTGCAATAATTAGCAATCACTTTATTTTCCTCACATTTGATATTGACAAAGTTCTTACCGACGTGGCCAGTGCAAGCCTGAGGAGGGGGGTGTAAATATTTACTTGAATATTTACCAAGGAAACCAGGGTATTCTGTAGATGTTTCTACTTTAGTAGGGGTATTTGAACCTATGTTGGGCAACTTCTACATAACATGGGATCAGGAATGAAAATTGCTGTTAACCAAATATATCGGTTCATTCTAAACCAGTGATGGTGAACCTATGACACGCGTGTCAGAAGGTGACACGCAAACTCATTTTTTTGGTTGATTTTTCTTTGTTAAATGGCATTTAAGTATATAAAATAAATATCAAAAATATAAGTCTTTGTTTGACTATGGTTGCAAATATCAAAAAATTTCTGTATGTGACACGGCACCAGAGTTAAGTTAAGGTTTTTCAAAATGCTGACACGCTGAGCTCAAAAGGTTCACCATCACTGTTCTAAACCATCCTATACCAGCATGTTAAATTTCAAAGAATTAAGATACAATAAATATATGAATACTAAAATTGTATTGTGCACAATTTAATATTTGGTAACATCTCCTAAAACTGTTGAAGCAGGAAAGGATGTGGTAAGGGAAGGGGCTCCCTTTGTCATACAGATCCCTAGCTTGTTGGGTTTGGTTTTTTAAAAAATATATTTTTATTGATTTCAGAGAGGAAGGGAAAGGGATAGAGAGACAGAAACATCAATGATGAAAGAGGATCATCGATCGGCTGCCTCCTGCACGCCCCCCACTGGGGACCAAGCCTGCAACCCAGGCATGTGCCCTGACCTGGAATTGAACTGTGACCTCCCGATTCATAGGTTGACGCTCAACCACTGAGCCCCGCCAGCCGGGCAGCTGTTGGTTTTGAATCTTTGTGCATGTTAATGAGTCTGAGTGAATAAAAAATCGACAACAGCTGTAGCTCTTTCTAGCAATGTGGACTCTGTACGTCATTAAGATTGAAAAGCGATGACATTTTCTATCATAATAAATGATGTAATTTCCTGTTTGTCTTTTTCTGAATCAGCCTGTTATCTGTTTTTACTTTCAGAAATACTCCTTTTTTGCACTTCTTACCGATGTCTTAGAAATTGAAATTAAAGACAAATTTGCCAAGAGCCGTCCTATCATCAAGCGTTTCCTGGGGAAGCTGACCATCCCTGTGCAGCGGCTGCTGGAGCGCCAGGCCATCGGGTAACCAGCCCCGCCCCCAACACCTCTGGGTGGGCCTTTCGGGGGGGGGGTTGCACAGAAGCAGCTGAAATGATGCTTTCACTTCCAGCCCTAGGCCTTTGCTCACTGATAAGAAGTGATAACACATCTCTTTTAAAAGTGGAAATGCTCCTACATGAAAACGGGCAGGACGAAGCGCTCTGACTTAGTGATGCACCATTTGGGGGTGTCTGTCTTTTCCAAGGTGGCCTGCCGCGAGCATTTCTGCACCACATCAGCTGGGTGGAGTCTTTTGGAATCTCTGCCGCGAGCATTTCTGCACCACATCAGCTGGGTGGAGTCTTTTGGAATCTCGCTATAAAGGCCTCTCCCCAAGTTCCCCAAGTCAGGATCCTGGTGTCATGTCGACGCCTCCCTGATCCGGGTTGATCCCATCCGGGGAACTGGTTGACGGGGGAACTCCTAGACATATCCATTCACCCAGGCAGCTGTCATTTACGTTTGCTGTCTGTGAGCCTTTTGTAAGTTGTGAATAACGTAGGTAAGAAATCATAACATGCCTCCACCCCTTGTTATAAATGGCCTGTCGATGTGTACATGGCGAGGACCAGCAAGTGCGGTGACACTGGCGCCTGAGGTGGCACTCGGACCTTGGTCATTGTAAGAGAACATGCTGAACATGTGGTGGTTGCAGTAGTCGTAGCAGTAGCCCCAGCAGTAGTAAGAGGAGTAATAGTAGTAAGAGTAGTAATAGCAGTAAGAGTAGTGATAGTAGTGAGAGTAGTAAGAGTAGTAATAGTAGTAATAGTAGTGAGTAGTAAGAGTAGTAATAGTAGTGAGAGTAGTAAGAGTAGTAATAGTAGTAAGAGGAGTAAGAGCAGTAAGAGTAGGGACAGCGGCCGTGTCAGTGTTGGCAGCCTTAGTGGTTGTGCTGTCCCAACAGTACTAGTGAACAAAAGAGAGGCCAAGACTCGCTCTGTGGCGGGAGTTGAGCAGGTGACACGCATTAGCTCATGTCATCAGCTCAACAGCTCTGGGAGGTGAGGAATGTGATTACACCCATTTCAGAGATGAGGAAGGAGAGGCTCACCAGCAGGTGGCGGAGCTGGGAGCTGAGTGCGGGTCAGTCTGCAGCCCCGTGAGGACCGGCAGGAGCATCCTATGGTCCAGCGACCTGAGGGAGGCGGGCACTGTGTTCCCCTGCAGCTGACTCACGGGGCTGGCACCACCGCTTCTATGGGCGTTGTTTTTCCCTCCTGATGAATAAGGCGTTTAGGCCAGGTCATCTCTAAGACGCCGTAGAAATCTGAAACTAAGGGATTCCAATGGATTCTAGTTCTCTGGCCCTCAGAGGTGATGGAGTTTGGGGTTGAGCCAGCCCACAGGAAGTATAAATCACACTGAAATTCTAGCAGCTAGTTTATCAGATACAAGCTGGGAGATGCACTATTTTTTTTAATTTGTTATTTTTAAGGATAACATTGATTGCTGCTAGTGGAGATAATGTACTTTGGGAAGTTTTTAAAATTATTTTTAGGGTTTATAGAAAGTGAGTGATTATAAAGCGTGAGAATAACTATGGGAAATGTAGCTACCATTTAATTTATATAATTATATAATTTACATAATAAAAGGTGTAATTAACAAATGAGACTCTACTTATGGCAGAAGTGTTCATTGACATATGTCAGTCAGAATGATCAAGGAAAGATAAAACCTTGTCAGTGTGTGAAACTTGTTGACTTGCTGGCTTTTCATTTGGTCTTCTTTTTTTTTTTTTATTGATTTCAGAGAGGGAGGGAGAGAGAGAGATCAATGCTGAGAATCATTGATTGGCTGCCTCCTGCATGCCCCCTCCTGGGGACTGAGCCTGCAACCCAAGCATGTGCTCTGACCGGGAAAGGAACCATGACCTCCTGGTTCACAGGTCGACGCTCAGTCACTGAGCCACACAGCTGGGCTCATTTAGTCTTTGAAAGATCATGGAGTCCACGTGTGCCGGAAGGAGGTCCAGCATGAATGGACAGCAGAGCAGAATTACGAAATATTTCTGTACACGAACAGTGAGAGCATTGCCTGATGCGGAGGCCCAGGGATTGGCTTCATTAAGTAAGAATGACACGTACTACATATTAGTAGGCCAGATGTTAGCATCGAAATACATGTTTCTGATCGGATTATTGCTTCCCATCCGGTAATCACTACTTCTTGAAAAATGCCGGGTCTCCCTTACTCTGTGTGGGAGGCCGAGACGGTCGGACACAGTCGGGGCTCACAGGGGCGGTGCAGGGTGAGCCGGGGCTCCTCGCGATCCACCTGCTTTGGGTGCCTTTGCGTGAAGCCGGCCGTTTTCAGGGAGGGCGGGCCTGCCTCTGTCCGGGCGCGTCACGTCCAGGCCGCGTCATTGCTGCGATGCCATCGGTGAGGAACGCTCCAGGCAGGTAGTGAGAGCTCCTGGCACTTCTTCCCTATAATTAGAGCACATGATAGTGTATCATACACCGTTCACAGTAATGTGTCCCCGCCAGAGGCAGGATGAGTCAGATGGGATGTGGTGAGAGCAGGGCCGGCTTCCGTGTTAGGTGAATCCCTGTTCTGACCCTGGCTCTGTTCCTCCCTCGTGTCTGGCCAGGGGCAGGTTGCTTCTCCTCCCTGTGCCGTCGCCTCTAGCCAACAGGGCCTCCGCCAGAGCATGCTGGGAGGAGTAAAGAGAAGAAGCAGGCAGAGCCCCCAGCGGAGCGTGAGTGACACACAGGGAGACTCAGTTTGGGGAAACAAAGCAGCTTCGAAGCACCAGTCAAGACAAGAAAAATCCTCACCACGTTTCTAGGGGAGAAAAAGAGAAAGGTGAAGGGTATAGTATTGTTTTATGAGATTCTTGCTATGGAGCCAAAGAACTTCATGGGAGCTGACCTCGGATTGCACGTTAATTAGCACGTGCTCTCTTCCACAGATAGCGGCTCCTTAGCACTGTGCTGAGGAGGAGGAGAAGCACAAACAGTGATGCAGATTAACCCTAAACCGCCTGCTGGGGCCCTGCGCTGGCTGTGCTGTTGCAAACAGCAGGGAGAGGCGCGGTGTGTCCTGCAGCTGCCAGCAGAGGGCAGTGTGAGAGCGGAGATGGAGTGATTGGGGGCCAGGCCAGGGTTACTTTCCTTATTAAATGTAGGTCAGACGCGGAATGAAAGTGGCTTGCATACCAAGACATGATGTAATTGCAGTTGACGTTGATAAATAGACACGGAATTGAAAAGACAGACAGTTCCATCCCAGAGGAGGCTGGGAGCCTGAGCCAGGAGCCGAGGTGGGGCAGAACCTGGGCCTGCCCACATGCGGTCCCCTCAGCACGCCTGCCAGGGCAGCAGCCAGACCCACCCCAGGGGCACATCAGCTTCTCCAGCTGCCCCATCCCCATCGGCGAGGGCCAGCTCCCCCTTACTGTGCAGGTGGACGGGGAGGGTCAGCGCCGCGGCCCTTCACTCAGCGGGAGCAGCTGTCAGGGCGTGGCTGCCACCTCCTATCCCCCAGCTCTCATTCTTCAGAACACACTGCCCCCCAGGACCGCGTGCGTGCGAGAGCCCTGGCCTGCGGGTCCTTCCAGAACTGGCTTCCTGGCGTGCTCAGTGCCAAGGAGCCAGGCCCACTGTGCCTGCACCTGAGCCCAGAAACCCCCTCATTCCAGGCCTTTCACAGCTCCTCCATGATTCTCAAAGTGTCCTCTCCCTGGGCACCCTTCACAGTGAGGGAGCGCATCAGTGGACTTAAAAAACCCCACACACGCAGTACTGCATTTTCTGCTTTTACTCATAATTTTCCTTCAGACAAGATTTTCTTTTTTTAAAAAATGTATTTTTATTGATTTCAGAGAGAAAGGGACAGGGAGAGAGAGATAGAAACATCAATGATGAGAGAGAATCATTGATCGGCTGCCTCCTGCACGCCCCACAGAGGGGATCGAGCCCACAACCCGGACATGTGCCCTGACCGGGAATCAACCGTGACCTCCTGGTTCATAGGTCAATGCTCAACCACTGGGCCACGCCAGTTGGGCTGACCAGATTTCCCTTTATCTAAGTATTCACTTGTTCGAGTGAACAGTATTAGACTGGACTCAAACGTGCCTTTGAGCCTTTTATTTTCTTACTAGGCCTGATGCACGAAATTCGTGCAATGGGCTTGGCCCTAGCAGCCCAGGCTGCCTCGTCTGGAAGGTCGTCTGGACGGTCGTTCTGCTGTTCGGTCTAATTACCATATTAGCTCTTTATTATACAGGATAAGTCTGTAAGTGTTAAGTGAAGTACATGGGATTCGGGGCGGGGTGGGGGTTGTGGGGAGAAGACGAAGGCTGGCACCAGTGTAGAAGGACGAAACCCTTTCTCCTCTGCAGCGACCAGATGCTGAGCTACAACCTCGGCAGAAGGCTGCCCGCCGACCACGTGAGCGGGTACCTCCAGTTTAAAGTGGAGGTGACGTCCTCCCTGCATGAAGGTGAGATGCCGGGATAAGTCTGTCCCTGTGGGAAAACGCGTTGCGTCTTCGCTGTCAGTTTGCATGTGCATAGGATCAAATGGGTGTCCTGTTCTGAAAACAAAAACAGCGACCCAGTGATGACCTGGAGGTGGTCACGCAGCGCCGAAGAGCCTGCTTGTCAGAAACGTCTCTCAGGTGCGTACGCCTGCATGTGGGCGCCGGGTGGTCGCCCGTGCCCAGTAGTGAACGTGTGCACCTCATACGTCAGAGTGACCGGCAACAGGCCCGTTCCTGGTGAGGCGTGAGTCTTAGCGAGTCGGCGATGCTGGGAAGAGGGTTCAGGGGGAGGACTGCATCCATGAACTGATGGTTGACGAAGGGATAGGACATGAAAAGTTAATTTGCGAGAGGGCTTGGTTTTGATGAACGCTGCTTTCTCCTTCAGATGCTTCCCCGGAAGCCGTGGGCACGATGCTCGGGGTCGGCTCTGTGAACGGAGACCTGGGCAGCCCATCGGATGAGGAGGAGATGGCCGGGGCCCACCCCGACGGCCCGGCCTGCTCCAACGGGCCCGTGTCCGAGGAGAGTGCCGAGGGGACTCCCAAGCACTCCTGCAGGACTAGCTCCACCCTGGACATGGACGCGGAGGATCTGACCTCTGTGTCCTCAAGGAACTCGCCGCCCCGCGGACGCCAGGACTCACTCAACGATTACCTGGATGCCGTGGAACACGGAGGCCCTGCCAGGCCGGGCCCCGCACCCTGCGCCGAGCGGCCCGTGGGGGCCTCTCCGAAGCTGAGGAGCAGCTTCCCCACCGACACGAGGCTCAGCGCCATGCTCCACATCGACTCCGACGAGGAGGGACCACGAGCTGCAGCCGGGCCTGGGCTCCCCGTCGTCCCTGGAGGAGGAGGGGGGCCTGATCATGTTCGGCGGGCCATCGAGGACTGACGACGGGAGCCTGTCCTCTCAGACGAAGCAGGAAGACACCCCGCTGGAGACCGAGGAGGCCCCCACGCACGATGCCGCTTCCTTGGAGGGGAAGCCGGAGGGTCTCCCCGAGGAGCTGGCCGAGGGCTCCTCCCCAGCAGGCCCCGCCCCAGGGGACAGCGAAGAGGGTCCAGAGTCTCCAGCCGGCGCCGACCAGGACCAGGACCAGGACCAGGACCAGGACGGCACTGAGCCCTGTGGCTCCCAAGAGGTGGACCCGCCCACGAGTGGGGCAGACACGGGCACCCCAGACACGTTCGGGAGGGAGCCGGAGGGCCACCAGTGAGACCGAGTCCCTTGACCAGGGCTCGGAGCCCTCCCAGGTGTCCTCCGAGACGGAACCCAGCGACCCCGCCCGGACCGAGAGCGTGAGCGAGGCCAGCACCAGGCCCGAGGGCGAGAGCGACCTGGACGGCGCGGACAGCTCCTGCAATGAGAGCGTCACCACGCAGCTGTCCTCGGTGGAGACGCGGTGCTCCTCTCTCGAGAGTGCCCGGTTCCCCGAGACCCCGGCCTTCTCTTCCCAGGAGGAGGAGGAGGACAGGGCCTGTGCGGGGGAGCCCCCCAGCGGCGGCCCCGCCCGGGGGGCGCAGGAGGCCACGTGCGCCCCTGGGTCCTTGCCGGCGGTGCACATGCCCAGCGCCGAGGAGGAGGGGCCCGGGGCAGAGTCGGCCCCCTTCCCCGACCAGGACGAGGGCGCGGAGGTCTGGCAGCGGAGGGGCAGCCTCGAGGGAGCGGCTGCCGCTGTGGAGAGCCAGCCCCGGGAAGAGGGCGATGCCGGCGATGCCCAGGCGGCTGGTGAAGGGGCCGCTGCCCAGGAGGAGGGCGCCACTGGAGGTAGGAGGTGGGGGACAGCATGGCGCTTGGCTCAAGCAGCCTGCCCAAAAGGCGTCTGATGGTTTTGTCCCTGAATGCAAGTTATGCTGCAGGCTGACTGTGGCCTGAATGCTTCACCCTGGTGATCAGTGGTTAGCGTTGTTAATATTTTTCAGTGGACCTTTTATGCTGAGATAAGAGGCCTGTCAAAGAAGTCTTGAGACTTAGATGATGGATCTTGAGGCTCCTCATCAGGAATACGTTATGGGGACCTGCTCTCCCCAGGAGGATGGCCCATGGGGGGTGGTGCTGGGGGCGCCCCGTCCACACAGGACAGGCCTGGAGGGCCTAGATGCCTGAGGGCAGGTGCGTAGGTGTGAACTGCACGGGCACATGCGTATGCAGCAATGAGGCCCTTGTCTGGGCAGCATAAGAGCAAAACCAAGCGTCACAATGCATCTCTGGTAGGACCGGAGTTTGTAGATACAAAACCACGCAGGCCGGCAGCTTCAAGGTCAGGGTGACCCGCAGGGGTTTTCAGGGACCTGAAGGTTCACCCTCTCGTGTGAGGCTTTCAGAGGAGGAAGGAGTGTGGGCTTGGCATCAGGTGTAACGTTTTTGCCGTGTCTCTGAGTGTCTTGGGGTGCAGATGCACACATAAAAATTGTATTGTGTGTCAACGAATGTGGCTCCATAGGATGATTCCTTAAACAATGTTCCATTATAGATGCACCAACAAGTCGAAGGACAGTTTCATCGGCCTACATAGCACAGACTCAGAACTGGGAAGGGTTTTCTTATTCTGAAATTTATTTTTTAAACTATATTTTTGTTGATTAGGAGAAAGAGATAGAAACATTGACGAGAGACAGACATCAATGGGCTGCCTCCTGCACGCCCCCTACTGGGGATCGAGCCCACAACTTGGGCCTGTGCCCTGACAGGGAATCGAACTGTGACCTCTCGGTTCATGGGCCGACACTCAACCACAGAGCCACACCAGCCGGGCTGTAATTTATTTTCCTAGTTAAAGTATGCCCCTCCTTTTCTTCCTCCTCCTTCTGTTGTTGTTTTGTTTTGTTTCCTTCATTACCTTGTGGCCATATACAAGGTGACCTTAAAGCATGAGTGCATGACCAGGATAAGGGTTGGGGTGAGGAGGGGCCGGGGACGGGAGGGGAGGGACGGGTACAGATGGACATCTCTCAGGAACCCTTTCCTGACTCAGCATTCACCTCCTGTTTTATTTCTGGGTCTTCCTATGGGAAATGAGACTCGAGAGAGAAAGGAGACCTGCCCACGATGTATGCTAGGTTTTTAATACAATATTATACTAATGTGTTTCCAGTCTGGGTGCTAGTTTTGTTTTGTTGTTTAAGGTTGTTGACACTGAGGCGGGAGTAGTACCTGGATAACTTTCACCTTTAACCCTAGGTTCTCAGGCCAACGGCCACCAGCCACTGCGCTCGCTGCCGTCCGTGCGCCAGGATGTCAGCCGGTACCAGCGGGTGGACGAGGCTCTCCCACCAAGTGAGGACTGTTGGCTAAAGGGCTCCCCTGACCAAGGGGGGCAGGGGTGACAGGACCCTGGGGACCTGAAAGACGGATGCCCAGGCCCCTGGAGGGGGCGGCCTGGGGGCTGCCACCTGATGCAGCCAATGTGGTGTGGAAGGTGACCCCTGTGGAAGGTGACCCTGTGTGGAAGGTGACCCCTGTGTGGAAGGTGACCCTGTGTGGAAGGTGACCCCTGTGGAAGGTGACCCCTATGGAAGGTGACCCCTGTGGAAGGTGACCCCTGTGGAAGGTGACCCCTGTGGAAGGTGACCCCTGTCGAGCTCTGTGCTGTTGAATGAAAGGGCAGCTGGGAACGGTAGGGACCTTGGGGCCCGGGGAGTAAGTCGTGCCTCAGGGGAAGAGAATCAGGTGTGTCAGATGGAGGGAATGTTAGTGGGATTATAACACATGTTTTAATGTGCGCCTAATGGCAGCGTGTGTTCTCAGTTGGTGGGCAGTTTGGTTCAGTCTCTTAGGAAAAGCCTGTCTGTGTGATAGACGGCTGTTTAGTCACTGGCAGCGTTTTAAATCACTAAGTCCAGGCGCCTGGGTTTTTCTTATACAGAGAGGTGTTCGTCATTTCAGACATTAACCACTTACTTGGAGCATGACTGTGGTCTGGGGACTTGAAAGATATTTCGCTTCTTCCATGATCAGGAAGCGCATATCCCTGGAAGGCTGAGGGCTGGGGATGCTGGGAGCTAACTCTACACCTGCAGTCACAGGTCTAGTGATGCCCTCGGCCAGGCGTCACCGGAGCATAATCTTAACACCGTGCACACCCCTGGGATTCCTGAAAGCAGTATTTCCCCCGGAGAGCAAAGCGTTTTGCTGAACAAAAGTAACACTCAGAAAGCCACTGCTTTGGGGATCATATTGTTGGAAAAGTCATTTTTCTACTGTATTGCTTTCCCTTCTTGGTCACTCCCTCTCACCCATCTTATATGTGATCCTGGCAAGAGGCGGATGCCTTTGGCCTTCTGAACTTTAAAAGTGATGGGACCTAGGAGGGGGGGTCAGGGGAGTATGCCTTAAAGGCCAACATGTGAGTGGTGAGGTTCGGGGAGTGCCGGCAGAAAAGCAGGGTGGGGCTATGTCCAGTTTGTCCAAATATTGGCCCGACCGTTTGAAATTCTGCTGTGCACATCCCTTGTGCATAGACCTGGGTAGCCGAGGGCGGCTACTCCTAGGAAACATGTATTTTAAGCAGTTTTTAAAAATCAACCAAGAGATTAATCCTTGTGTCATCATAAGCAAGAGGGAAGAGGGGGAGAAAGAACTCCCTTATTGTCAACCCTGGGAGAAAAGCTCAGAGGCAGGAAAGAAAAGTATTCCCGGGAGATACTTAGATCTCACGGAGGAGCGTGAATTGGGAACACCAGGGGCGAATTCCGAGGAGCTTCGTGTAGATGCGTGTGTGGGTGCGTAGCAGGTAAACAGAGTCACGGGGCCTGGAGGAGGCACCGCCTCGCATCGCATCCCTGTGTGGATAGATGGCGGCCCCCTGGCCATATCCAGTTGCTCTGATTTTTGCTGGACCGTGATTTCGGCCTCTAGACTGTATTTTATAAAGACAGGTCCTTTCCTGCTGAAATGATGACCACTCTTTGTGATCTGTCAGTGCATTTGTGTACACACTGCTCTTTTCATTTCCTAAATACATTTCAGGATTTTAAAAATAGGAGCCATTGGTGGTTCATTTGAATAAGTGGATCTATTCAGAAGTGAAAAGGCCATGCAATAGTATATCCGATTTAATGAGTGACTGATGAATGGGAAGAAAGTTCGTAAGCGTTGTTTCCTTGCGTTCATCTTGCAAAAATGGATGGGGGTGGTTCTGTGATACTGGATGAGTTAATGGATTGAGGCCTGAGCGTACCTGATTCCCGCTCACCTCTGTCCCCACACCGCTTCGTCTCATCCTTCAGATCTTCTGTTTAATCTCACAGTTTCTACTATGTTTAAGGCTAAGGAAACTCTTGTTTTCTAGGGTTTAAAAGTGAGTTTTGAGAAAAGAATGGATACTTTTTATCTAAAAAGCGACTTTCTTCTAAATTAAAGATCAAGGCACAAAATATACAGCTATTTGAGATCCTTTACAACTTTTTATTCAAACACACGAGGCAGAGAGGACCTCAGCCTGCTGTACCCCCAAACCAGTGCACCTGTGCCACCAGCCCCCACCACGGGCACCTCCCAGTCCTTTCCCCCCTTCCTGTCACCCCCGAAAGGGCAGGGACCTGCTCTCTGGGCTCCAGAACCATAGATCTGATCCACTGACTTTTGTACTTCAGACCAATATTTCTCGGGGAAAATTCTTATTTAGTTTCTTCAAGGAAAAAGTTCCATCTTTGAAGACAAGTTTTTTGCTTTTTTTTTTTTTTATCAGAAAATGGCAATGTGCTTACTTTTCGGCTTTAGCTGCCAGAAAATTTAGCCAAATTGTAGTCACAACCTTATCTGGGGGTCTTGGCAGCGTCTCTCTTCTGCTTCCTGCACGTTGCTTTCGCTCTGTTATCCCCCCAGGTGACCTATCCTGTTTGTTTTTCATTGGAAGCGGCCGCACACATTCCCGGGGAGGGGCGGCCGTCTGTGTCCATGGACGTTTGGTTTGGTTTGATATAGTGGAGCGGATGCCTGGAGTATGGCAGCTCCACTGAGCAAGGGCCGAGATGGGAACACTGGGTTCTCTGAAACATTTGGGATGGGAACGTATGCAAGGAGCAGAGCAAAACAACGGAGTGGACCCGAGGGTGTGGAAAGTGGGCCCTGGAAACGCGATCCTGTGGCTGCTCCTCGTCAGCGGGTGGCAGGTCGGAAGTGTCCTGTTGAAGGGGGTGCGGCCGGGCCCGAAGAACTCAGACCCGGCGGGCTGGCTCGCTGGCTCCTTGTGCGTCTGTTACCTCGGGGCCTGAGTGGCTTCCAGGGGTTTGTGTTGTCTGTGTGGTGCTTTTCCTCAGCCCAGTTTTCCTTTCGTTTGCCACATGTCAGACATCACCATGTGTTGAGATCAACGAAAAAAAGACCTTTCGCTCCCTCCCCCCCTCTACCCCAGGCAGCCCTCCTTGATTGTCTGGTGCCCGCTGGGGTGGCGCATGCAGCCTCGCCAGCCCTCGGACTTGGGGAATACTTGCCCCGTTCGCCTCCAGAGCAGTGCCATGGTGGTGGGGGCAGACGAGCTTCCGCCCGGTCCCCAGGGTCTGTGGTCTGTGGATAAGCTGCGCAATCACAGGAGCGTTTTGAAATAATCAAGCTGCTTAGGAGAAAGGGGCTTCTTAATGTGGAAAAACAATGAGGACAGAAGTAGAAATGTGCGAGGATTCGCCTGGTTAAGGAGCAGACCTCGGCTGTTTTCCCCTGTAAATTACTCTTCCCGACTGCCACCGAGACTAAAGTTTTGCCTTTTGAAAACATGAGCTCACGCTCTGGGTATTTTAATGGGGGAGTAGCCTTGGACAGGGTCACGGAGCTGGGGCGTGTGGCTCCGAGGACCCGTCTGCCAGCTGTGTGCACGGAACATGCACTTATATGTTTGTTTACTAAGACGCACACACTTAATCAATGAGACCGCTCACGCATACAGTGAAACAGTCTTTTAAAACATCGCGCTGATTGGGGGTGGGGGGCAAGTAGTTACCCTCGCTCTGACGGTGTGTTCATCTTTGGAAACGTGCGAATGGAAGTGCGGGGCCAGCGATGCTGTGTGCCGACTGGGTTGCATTCTTTCCTTCTGAAGACTATTTACTAAAATTGTGTGTAAATATGCATGTGGAAGTTTCCAGCGGTGAGATTTTTTTAAAATTTTTTAAAAATTGATTTCATAGAGAAAGGGAGAGAGAGAGAGAGAGAGAAACATCAATGATGAGGGAGAATCATTGATCGGCTGCCTCCTGCCCGCCCCCTACTGGGGTTGGAGCCTGCAACCTGGGCATGTGCCCTTGATGGGAATAGAACCTGGTACTCTTCAGTCCACAGGCCAATGCTCTATCCACTGAGCCAAACCGGCTAGGGCCAGCTATGAGATTTTTATGTAAGTTGGGGGAAAAACAGGAAAAAAAAATCTTGCTTTGGGGAAAACAAACAGCAATACCAATTTTGATGGAAATACCTAAAGCATTAGGATACCAATGGCTCGTATTTTTAAAATACTGGTGCTCATCTCTGAAGGATGAGTGTCGTGGGCAGATCTGTACATTCAGAGTCTTTAAAGGGCTGGTATTGTACACAGAGGATCTGGTCACTAACGGGGCACAGCAGACTCAGGTGCGGACGGAGGGGAGGTGGCGGATTATGCGGGGAGGGCTATGTCAGTAGCCCCAGATGATAGTGTGTCGAGGGGAAGCGGGTGCTGAGTGAATGGGCCACGTGGGCGGCTCGGCTCCTCCTCACCCCTCTGGGTGCGTTGCTGCTGTCTAGACTGGGAGGCGCGCATCGACAGCCACGGCAGGATCTTCTACGTGGACCACGTGAACAGGACCACGACGTGGCAGCGGCCCACGGCGCCCCCCGCCCCGCAGGTGCTGCAGAGGTCCAACTCCATCCAGCAGATGGAGCAGCTGAACCGCAGGTGAGGGCAGCGCGCTGCCCCGGGTCTGCGCTGGGGCTGGGCTCATGGTTACCTGGTGCGAGGCAGGAAACACGGCGTCTCGCTGTCATCTCCGCGTGTCCTGTCATTAAGGTGTAGGTGCTACGTCTTTTGATTCATAGGTTTCATTGAACGTCTCTTGGTTAAAAATAATAATAATACCCCCCCACACCACCACCACCTACACCACACGCACACACACACACATGCGTGCACACACACACACACAAACACACACGCATGCGCACACACACGTGCACACCGCTGGTTTGGAAACTGGAAAGGAAATGTATGATGCTGACCCTGTTCGTCAACCCAAGGCATTGCTTTTTAGTAAGCCAAATACATTTTTAAATATCTAGAACCCTCGCTCATGCGTGATGCATCCTTATTATCAGTGGAAGCTTTTTAATCTGTCCTTTTTCAGGTACTGATTGCTACAGAGCAAAAAGTTGTTTCTTCTTGAACAATAGAGGGATTTAGTTTTCTTTGGTTAAGGACCACAATTGTTTTTTCTCTTATAGGACACTTTACTGATGTCTTTTAAGTGATTTAACTACATACCAATAATTGAAATTAAGTATATACAGCATTTTATATTTGATGTACACACTTTTATACCATAATGTTACATACTGTAGAAAATTGCATAATGAGAGAGATAATTCCCATCGTAGATCAATTCCTGGGCTAAAAGTTCTTTGGATAAAATCCAGTAACCACTTATATCAGTGTGCACCTGTGTTCTTTATTAAAAACTACTCTTATTGATTTTAGAGAGGGAGAGAGAGAGGGAAACATCACTGTTGAGAGAGAATCCTTCAGCGGCTGCCTCCTGCATGCCCCACACTGGGGATTGAGCCCACTACCCAGACATGTGCCCTGTCCTGAATCAAACCGTGACCTCCTGGCTCATAGGTCGCTGCTCACCTACCGAGCTACATCAGGGCTCACCTATGTTCTTTATTGAGGGACCCCAGAAGGAATTCGAAGCGGGAAGATGGCTGTGATGGCCACAATTTTTAAAAAATTTGTTAGGAAAATGTCCACAAGCAATGGACAGAAGACATCCAATGCGACGCGATTTACTTAAGTGAGAGATGGCCTAGCCCAGCCGTAAGCAAACTATGGCCCGCGGGCCGGATCCGGCCCGTTTGAAATGAATAAAACTAAAAAAAAAAAAGACAGTACCCTTTTATGTAATGATGTTTACTTTGAATTTATATTAGTTCACACAAACACTCCATCCATGCTTTTGTTCCGGCCCTCCAGTCCAGTTTAAGAACCCATTGTGGCCCTCGAGTCAGAAAGTTTGCCCACCCCTGGCCTAGCCGGTCAGGGGATGGAGGTTTGGGAGGAAGTGGCCGAGGCAGGGATGACGCGGAAACTTGGGCTCGGGGAAGGGGTTGAGGCCCAGATCCCAGGGCTGCTGGGATATGACGAAGCTCCTGCTTTTAGGTATCAGAGCATCCGCAGAACCATGACGAACGAGAGGCCCGAGGAAAACACCACCGCCATCGATGGGGCAGGGGAGGAGGCCGACTTCCACCAAGCCAGCGCAGGTACGAGCGGCGGGGGCGGGGGGCGGGGGGGGTGCTGTCCTAGCACAGAAGCAGAACACAGATGAAGTAAGGATTGCCAAAAAGTGAGGCTTTTCTTGTAGAGAACTTTGGATCTTCGATACGATCTGGTAATCCAGCTCCAAAAGCAGAATTCGCCAGGGACCTCTTCCTCCTTCATCCTGGACTTTGTGTCAGTACTGAGAAAAGAATCACAAACCCACAGAGAAAATAAATTAAACTCTGGATCTGTGGGCTGGTGGGCAAAGATCGAGTCCGGTCACTTAAAACACCATCGGATGCATTCAGGTGTGAACTGATCAGAAATACCCTCAATTTCACTTTAGTCTAATGAAGAGCCACCAGGTTTTCTGTGTGAATGTACATCAGCGATGGAAGTGTTGGGGGATAAAGAAATAGAGCAGTGATGGCGAGCCTATGACACGCGTGTCAGAGGTGACATGCGAACTCATTTTTTGGGTTGATTTTTCTTTGTTAAATGGCATTTAAATATATAAAATAAATATCAAAAATATAAGTCTTTGTTTTACTATGGTTGCAAAGATCAAAAAATTTCTATATGTGACACGGCACCAGAGTTAAGTTAGGGTTTTTCAAAATGCTGACACGCCGAGCTCAAAAGGTTCGCCATCACTGAAATAGAGCAGTGATGCGAGTGATGAAGGTGTCCCCAGGTGGACGCGCACAGGTATGTTTCTGCCGCGTGGACCGCTCTCCCTGAACGCCCGTCTGGTCCGCCCCACGCAGACTTCCGCCGGGAGAACGTCCTGCCGCACTCTACCTCCAGGTCCAGGCTCACGTTGCTGTTACAGTCTCCCCCCGTGAAGTTCCTCATCAGCCCCGAGTTCTTCACCGTGCTACACTCGAACCCCGTGAGTATCGCCTCGGGAAGGATGTGCTGGAAAATGCAGCGGCCGTAGGACATCTTCCGTGTGTATGTGTGTGTATGTGTGTATATGTGTGTATATATGTGCGCATGTGCGCATGTGTGTATGTGTATGTATGTGTGTGTATGTATGTATGTGTATGTGTGTATGTGAGTGTGTGTGTGTGTGTGTGTGTGTGTGTGTGTGTAGCAAAGTAGGAATGACGATAGCTGATGTTTACCGAGCACCAGGTGTGTTCCAAGCACCGTGCTAAGCACCCTATATGATTTGACCCATTCCTCCCAAGTTTTGAGTTAGATGAAAAGTCCTTGTTTCCAGATGAGGAAACCGAGGCACAGAGAGGCTAAATACTACCCCCGAGGACATACAGCTCAGTGGTATCGTGGAGGGTAACGTTTCAGAGATCGTGACTCCAGGGTTCATGCTGTTAAGGACCACCAGGCTGCAGTTTTTAAACTCAGTAGACTTTTATAAATACACGCATATTCTTGGTTTCCAAACGTTAGAGAGTCTGGTTTAATAGGTGTAGTGTAAGTCCCAAGAGCCCCCTTTTTTTTAAGACCCCTTAAGTCAGCGGTTCTCAACCTGTGGGTCGCGACCCCTTTGGCGGTTGAACGACCCTTTCACAGGGGTCGCCTAAGACCATCCTGCATATCAGATATTTACATGACGATTCATAACAGCAGCAACATGACAGTTATGAAGTAGCAACGAAAATAATTTTATAGTTGGGTCACAACATGAGGAACTATATTTAAAGGGCCAGAAGGTTGAGAACCACTGGCTTAAGTGATGCTGATGTAAGTGGTCTGTGACCCATAATTTGGGATTTCCACGTATAAAGAGATGTTGCATTTAATGACGTCACTGCCTTCAGCACACCATAATTCAGCAGGACTGCTGACAACTAACTTACTCTAACGGGTGAACAGTCCCAGCAGACTACAGGTTTCTTGTTTATTTGGTTTGCAGGTTAGCTTTGGTTTTCCGTACTCTTTTTGTGGGCATGGTTTTAAAACTTCTTTTGCTGGGAAGCCCATCTTGGTTTTAAACAATTCTTCCTAAAGCATTTAAGTTGTGTTTGCTTTTCCTGCCTGAACTGCATTCGTTCCTGGCTGCAAAATGGTCGATGCTGTGCATCTCAGCACATCTGCAAGATTGAAACCCTGCTGGGTGTTTCCCGGATTTATGCATCGTAGGAATTATAGTAGCTGGATGTTTCTTGCTCATGGTCTCAAGATATGAATTTATGGGGATAAGTCAGCCAATTTTTGGTAAAAGGCATTACTTGCTGGCATTTCTTTTTCTTCTTAGGTTAATGGAAAATGTTACAAAACAAACTTTTATTTGGTTTTCTTATTTTAAGATTTATTATCTAGCCTTTTTTTTTGCCTGAGTTGTTTATGACCTACAACCGCTCCAATAAATTCCCTGTTTATATTATTGAAAATGTTCAGCATACTAAAGGAGTGTATTAATTTAAAAGCTTTCCTAGTTTTCTTTTTTATGATTTGAAGTTATCAGTTTGTGTTAAGCTAGTCATAAAAACATAGATTTCATATAACAGTATTTTACTTAATCATCTTTATTGAAAAGAACATAATTAAGTAGATATATGATTGTGATAACTCTAAAGAAAAACTGGAAAACAAAATATTGGTGTTTTTTTTCTGTTTTGCATTATGGTTGCTTTAAGATATATTCTACTGCCCTCTGTTGGTTGTGATCAGATTTCTTCCAAATTGTCCCAATAAACCATTTCTCCTGATAACTCAAGATTTAATTATTAGTGTCATGTCTTTTATAGATGGTATGCCTGTGTGTGTCTAATAATTCTCACACATAAATATATCAATTATATGCAACTGAATAATGTTGCCAACATACATGCCAAATAATTATTACTCTGGCTTTTAATAAGCTCTAGAATTACATTAATTCCACCACATAAACTTTTTAGTGCTTAACCCCTAGAGTGCCGGGGAGCGTGATCCCGCTCCTCCTGCCTTTTGCCAAAAGTGCCGGGAGCGCTATCAAAGCTTTGAAATGGCGTCCAGTTCTAAGTCTGCTTTTGTTAGTGATGATGATATTGCTAAATATGTCAATGTAGTAAAGGTTTCCATAAGTTTTTGGATATGTAACTTCATTTACTTGCGATTCATAATTTTTTTCCTAAACTGCTGTAAAATCAGCAAAAATGCCTTGGCAATTTTAGCATATTTCCTAGGATGTTGGTTGGCACTCAAAGAGCTAATGAAGAAAAACATTGTTCCAAAATATATAAATATATTTTTGCAAGTCAGGTATTCCTACTATTGCAAAATAGATGAATTGAGTTAAGTTAATACCTTTGGTCAAGAAGTTAAATTTTCCCTCCATTTTACTCCTTAGCTGGATGAGAACAATGTAAAAGCCCTATTATTAAAAATATAGACAAAACGTGTAACGTAAAAATAAAGACAGACTGTGTAAGGCAGGGCTGTTTCCATATCCTAGCAACGTTACTTGATTTTGTTTATAATGAACTTCTTTAAGGTGTACAGATGCTCACATCTGCTCCCACAGGTGAGAGATATTTGCTGTAGATGCAATGATGGTATTTTTCAAGTGTGAATGTGGAAAAGCTATTCCCGATGAAGGACTTTTGAAATATGAAAGGTAGATTTTGTTTAGCAGTCACGTGCTTACCTGTGTTATTAAACAGAACAGACCGGGCCAGGTGATGCAGGACATACAGTCACCATAAAACAGCAACAACAAAACCTGCCACAAAAGGAATCGGTTGATTGACACAAACTGGATGTTTACATGTCCTTGTCTTATTCCCCTGCCCAATCGCAGTGGAATTCCCCTCTGTTGCTCTTAATATTTTTCACTTCTAACACCTCAAACACTGAGGCAAACAACACACATTCCGCTCTAAGGAGTGTGACTCTAACACAATTGCACTGAAACATCCAGGTGACCACTGAGCTGACCGGTCACTCAGCCATCAGGCGTTCATTTCTTGCCGGGAAGACAACAGTCACCACGAGGGAGGCGGGGAAAGGGCGTTTTGGGACAGAGAAGGACTAACCAAAAAGTATGTTTTAAATCACATCAAAGGAAAACAAAACTTGTGCCATTTAGAGATTCAGAGGGGCTCTGTCTGCTGTTAACAACCGACTGCCGACTCGCCTTACACGCAGCAGCTTCCGGGGAGCTCAGCCTGTGCGTTGCCCCGAGACTGCTGTGAAGCAAGGCCCTTTGCGCTGCCCTAACCTCCTGCATTTCAGGTGGGAAATCACATCCCTTCACAGTGAAGCACCTTTTTCTATGAGACCAGGACACAGCACAGCAGAGAACAACCCCCGCACAGAGAGGGGACCTCACCAGTGAGGACCACGAGACGAGAGAGAACAGAGGCCTCTTTTCCTTGTCGCTGTCCGCGCTTTCGCTCCGGTCCCACCTGCTCAGTGTTCCTGGCTCTCTGGACCCCTGTCCTTCGCTCTGCTCGTCCTGTCGGTGGGATTCAGTGCTTTCACCCCCCTGTGGCCTTTGTTTCCCGAGCTCTGCTTTCTGCCTCGGCGAGCCTCTTCCTCCCTCCTGCCCCTGCGATTCTCCTTCTCCATCCTTTTGAGTCATCAGGCCGTGCTCATCTCTGTGTCCTTGAGGTCTTTAGGTCAGGGCTTAGCACATAATTCATGAGAAGGGATGAGACCCTTATTCAGTTCATAGAAAGTGGGATTCTGGGTCAAGATCGTCCAAGTTCTCAGAGTAGAAAACAACTTCACTACTATCATTCATCTGTTACAGATATGGTAGGTATAATCCCATATATATTCATTTACTTACATATGCTTTGTATTTTTAGAGTTATTTTTACCTCTTTATAGATCTTTTAGATCCTTGTCCCACTGGATTTGAATCCTACAGAATTATGAAGAGAGCAGGACAGTTATCATCTCATCCTACAGCTGGGCCAATTGAGGCAGAGCTTAAATGACTTCCTTTGTCTCTGTCATGAGTGACAGGACTGTGACTAGAATCTTCACTATAGGACAACATTAACTGAGTGTATTAATATGTTTTTGATTCATATATATATATATATATATATATATGTACATACGTACATAAATATATGCACATGTACACAAATAGTATATATATTGAATAACATATAAAATATACTCAAAAATAGAATACACTTATCCTATCTAATAAAAGAGCAATATGCAAATTAACTGTCACTCCAACATAAATATGGCAGTGCCCAGTCTGCTGGAGTCCTCCAGTCCTGGGGGGTGGTCGTGAAAGCAGGGCCTGCTTGGTCGTCGCTGTGGCGACCCGGGAGCAGCCAAGCGGGCCCCGCAGACAGCAGAGAACCATGGGGAGAGGGCCTAAGCTGTCAGTAGGACATCCCCTGAGGGCTCCCAGATTGGAGAGGGTGCCGGTCGGGCTGAGGGACCCCCTCCCTGCCTCACTGTGCATGAATTTTGTGCACTGGGCCTCTAGTGTATGAATAAACCTATATGTAGTTTCTATATGTAGTTTCTTCATCAAAGTGTAGCGTTTGGAGGGGTTTGGCCAAGTGTTCTGCATGGGCCCTAATAGTCACTGCATGTTGCACAGCCTGGGAAAACCACTGGTGCTCGAGGTTGCTTGCCAGTTCCTAAAGAGAGAAATCTTCCTTACACTTAATTTGCTTTGGTCGATGCTTTTTGCAAAGATCAGTTGAGCTTGGCACTCTATTACATGTCTCATTGAGTGGAGAGGAGGAAGATGAAAGGCCGCAATTAATTAGAAGAGCAGCCCGAGACTCAGGTGTGGAGAGCTGTCCAACCCCAGGGACTCGCTTCCAGGCGGAGGGAGGCTGGGGCGGGCTCCTCACCTCATTACGGCCACTGCTTGTCCTAATGAAGTTCTGCTTCTTCCCTGTAGCGAGTGAGGAGCAGTCCTGATGCTCCAGATAAAGGTCAGGATGTGGCCTATTGAGTTGCTTTAATGTGGAGAGAGAGAAATGAGGGGATCAAGAGACGTGCCGATTTACAACAATGGCTAATGTAACGATTTATTGGACGGAGTTATCCCACCAACATTTGTCCCCGAAGAGACGTACTGGGGACTGTGACCTGGGAGCTCATTGCCGTTGCCACCAGGCAGGTCGGTGTGGTCTCGGGCCTCTGAGCTTGCAGGGCCTTCTGTGGAAATAGATCGCCGCTCAGAGCCAAGTGCAGCAAACAGATGCCTTGCCGAGTGTTCGTTCAGCGCCAAGGCAGGGTCAGCCATGGGCTAAGCTATTAATTAGCTAATGTTCGCCTCTCACAGCCTTCGACTGCTTTTATTAGCCTCCGTCTCTGCTTTCATGCTATCGCCTTCTTTTCTCTCATGCCCTCTAATTGCCCACAGCCCTGTGCAGGCATGCCGGCTTGGCAGACTCTGTGCTGGGCACCTCGGTTTCTCACAGCCGTCAGAGCCTGCTTTCGGTTAGGCAAGTTGAAATGTGACCTCCAAATACTGTATACTCAGGCGTATTAGGGAACTAGACTACGCTAGTATTTGAGAATGGTTCAATGTGTTCTTCCTTCCTTCCCTCTTTCCTTCCTTTCGTCTCGAAAGCGAGAAAATATTCTAATGCAAAATAAAAAGTATATAATGAGTGAGTCAATCAGAATAACTACGTAATAGTTTTATACTAGAAGCCAGTGCACGAAATCTGTGCATGGGTAGGGTCCTTAGGCCTGGCTGGCGATCAGGGCCAATCTGTGGAGTGACTGGCGGGGCAATCGGGGGGCCTCCACTGGCACCCACCTTGGCTGGCCTGGGGCCTGGGGGCTGGGGGCAGTTCCTGCATTGAGCGTCTACCCCCTGGTGGTCAGTGCATGTCATAGCAACCGGTCGTTCTGCCATTTGGTCGATTTGCATATTAGGCTTTTATTATATAGGATAGTGTAGGTTACATGTCAGTAATGGCAAATAGCACATCTCATTGACAAACTAACAAAGCTGTGTTACGCATTGCAAGTTGGATTGTCAGGGTTCTATGATCTCTGTAGCCACTCAGAGGCCCCAGGGGCCCAGGCTGGGCCCCTTTCCAAACATTGCCAGTCACTGTGCCAAAGGAAAGAAAGCTCAAGAGAGACTCACATTGGCAATGAATGCGTTGACCTGGACATGACACGTCTTGAGGGGCCCTGGACACTTAGGAGCAATGTGGACGGTCCTCATACTCACTTATCTATTATCCTCAGTCACTGCCACAGTACTGGGCATGGCGGAGGCAGAATGAAATGATGTCCAGGGATTCTGGTTTCTGTGGGGTTTGCCTTAGTCTGTCTTAGACGGAAATTAACATAACCCAGGAAGTAAAACCTGTAGGTCTCCAGATCCAGGGAAGAGGGATTGAAAGCCCTTTGAACCGACCTGAGAATAGAGTTTAATTCCAGGACAGAGCATTCCTGGCCAGGTCAGCTTCATAGTTATTCCTGTTCCCTCCTTGGCACATGGTATTGTGCCGTGAATGTTCGTTGGCTGACTTCTATGTGGACCACCCATGGCTTATGGTCCGTTTTCAGGATATTCCTTGTCGGGAGCTGATATAGGGTTAAGCCTTGGACTGACCTGTGGGCAAAGTCACAAACAATTCCCAGCTTAGAGGGCACAGTCCTCTTAACATAATTAGGCTTGACCTTATGAGGCTCTCTAGATCTTATCTGGGAAGCTAATGGGCTGAGGGAAGTGCAGGAAGTGGCCAAAACAAGTGAAACTCACAAGAACTGTGTAACTATGGAAACCACTACCTTGTTTACCTCTCACTATAAAATAAGGCTCAGCTTGCCTTGGGATCTTTTCTCTGTGGCCTCAGCCAGGCACAGGAAGAACCACGGAGACTAAAGAGAGCTAGAGAGTTCTGAATGCTGTCTCGTCTCTGTGTAAAACATTCTTTGCCGACTCTGTCCACACCTTTGGGAACCCCTGGACGGCTGGGGCTGGTCCCCAGCAATTCCTTAGGTAGCATAGAGATGAAGACTGTGGCGTTTTTGACAAAACATTTTTTTGTGTGGTTGTGTAGTCGAATTTTATTACATGTGCATTTTCAATAATATAAATTGGGCCATATATATATATGTATGTGTGTGTGTGTGTGTGTGTGTGTGTGTGTGTGTGTGTCTGTATATACACATATACAGGAAAAATGGGAAGAATATATATATGTAAGAGGTATAAAGTCCAGATAGTGCTGTCTTCCATTCCATTCCCAGAGCTTATGCCTCACTCTCCTGTGGTCTCAGATGAACACAGCTCAACTGTGAGAGCAGCTCAGCCCCACTGCATGTGCTTCTCATATTCAAGCACATGGCCGAGCACTTTCCCCCACCTGACTTCTAAGTGTGTGCCAGCTGCTTCGTGGGCACTCACGCGAGTGATCTGTCCCGATGCTGGAGGGAAGCTGGCTTCTTGGGGGCTCACTGGAAGGTGGTATATTTGTCTTCAGCCTGGTGTGATTTTGACTATGTATTTTTTTTTATGCCTAAAACTGAAGTTAGGTGAAAACGTCAGACCTGACATTCCCTACAGAATGAGACTCCATGGCCTTCATACTCACTAGATACCTAGACCTCATCGGGAAAGACAGCCTTGCTTTCTGTAGCCTTTCCATATGATTTTGATCAAAACATGTTGTTCTGTGTCTGCCCTTCCCGTGTGTGGGTCTAGAGCTACGGGGGAGGCTCTCTGCCCACCAGAGGAGCAGACACACCCATGTGTATATGTGGCTCCTGCCTGCCCCAGGGGTTAACCTTGGTTCTCCATCCTTTCTCCAGAGTGCCTACCGCATGTTTACAAACAACACGTGTTTGAAGCACATGATCACCAAAGTCCGGCGGGACACCCACCACTTTGAACGCTACCAGCACAACCGGGACCTTGTGGGATTTCTCAACATGTTCGCCAACAAACAGCTGGAGCTGCCCAGGGGCTGGGAAATGAAACACGACCATCAGGGCAAGGTAACGTGCAGCGGCCCGGGCACGTGGCTCTGCTCTCCGCGTCGCGGGGAGGCCCTTTGTGAGGTGACACAGGCCATCTCCTGGGTTCGAGCGAAACCTGGACCAGCAGGCTGTCTCTAAAACGGTCACCACACACCTCGGAAGCAGTGTGTGCGGAGGACGGTGTGGGGGCTTTTGCTCGTGAGACAGTCGTGTTTGCCTGGATACGCTTCCCCTGTCACCTCTCACCATCTTCTGCTGATCAGAGAAGAGGTGTCTCCGGTGATGGCACTTCCTTCTCCCAGCTAAACAGCTTGTGTGATGGAGAGTTGGATAACAGTTGTAGTGTTTGGAGATGGTGGCTAGGAGGTTGCTAAGCAACCACACAAGGTGTGCCTTAGTGACACTGTCTGGGTTTGGGCCTCAGTCCTGTTGGTTTAGATCCTGGATTTTGTCAGCATGTCAAACAGGAACACAGGTGGATTCGTGTGTGATGAGCAACGCATAGCTGGTCACACAGGCCGGGGGAGCCACCTGTGTGGTTACTTCCTTTGTAGACGGTGATCTGGAAAGCCGGGTTGTAACCAGGAGCTTGTCACATGAGCACAAAATCGGAATGAGGAACTTGGTTATTTTTGTAAAGGGTTCCTCAGCTGAGATGCTATTTATCTGATTCTCGTTTAGCGCCGCTGCGAGCCATGAACGTTCTAAGCTTTTTATATGTCTGAGCTTCTGTCAGCAACTCCATAGACAGTACTGCTATCATCACTGCCAGGTCCAGGTACGGAGCCTTAGCGATTGGTTGGTGACCTGCCCAGTGTCACGGGGATGGGCAGGGCTGAGCGCTGCCCTCGCCGGGCCGCTGGTCGGAGGCACCGTGCTCTCCATGCAGTAACCGCCTTCAGCATCCTTGTCTGTAGAAGGACTTTACCTCACTTGTGGGTGCGGAGGATTAAAGCGACCTGATATCTGAAGTAACTGTGCTTGGCTCATTCATTCAGTAAACATTTACCGAGCCCCTAAGCAAGACAGACAAGCCAGCTGCTTCCTACAACTGCGTGCTCCTGGGAAGAGGCGGGAAATAAACAAGTAATAAGTACATAGCATGCCAGGCGCCTAGTCACGCTATGATTTAAAACAGGGATGGGGACCGGCCATCCCATGGGCCGCCTAAGGCCCGCGAAATCATTTGGTCTGGCCCTGCCAAGGCATTAGGGGTGCGTTAATGAAACGTTTGACCACATAGAACAGGCTAATTTTGAAGTTGATAATTCTGCCTGGCCCTTGAATGGTGCTATAAATAGCCAAATGCTCTCGGCAGAGAAAGGTTCCCCACCCCTGGCCTAGCTGGTCCCGGTGAGGACTCAGAAAAGCACTGATTGTGTTGTGCCAGGTGTACAAGAGCCCCGGCAACCAGCATTCATTTCTCTTCTCATCTCGGCCAGGACGTTTGCCTGGCGTCAGAGAACCACTGGTCCGGGACCCCCCAGGGGCAATAATGCTGCCCACAGCCTGCTCTGTGTAGAGACTTAACTTGCTCAGTCAGTTGCACCCTCAATGAAGGGGCGCGGGAGCTTTGCACGTGGGGGAGTGGGGGAGGAGGGCCCTTCTGCCCGTCCTAGCCTGCCTGACGCCCTCAGGGGACAGCGCCGTAGTCACAGCCCCGGGACCTCGAGGACGGTTTCAGTTGCATTTAGGGTGCTGTTGCCGATGAATTACGCTTGAGGGTTAAGGACAAGTTCTGTCTCATAGCTTTTATAAAAGTTTCGATGATTAGACAGCAGTAAATGTGATCTCGGCATGTGAGAAACAACGATTCATCCTGTTCCCTGAGGGCTGTGGACTCGAGGTGGGAGGTGGGGGTTAGGGGGTGTGGAGGCAGTTTCAACCGAAAGTCGTAGGCATTGCAATGAGCCCTGAATGTGGGCTGGGGCTGGTAGACAGCTGACCGCACAGTCCACTGGTGGATTGGCCGTTGGCTGCCCTTTGGCATGGCAGACAGACCAGGACCCCTGCCCTGTGGACAAAACGGATGATCAGCCAGGCCTGAAAGCCTGTTACTCCAGCCTCATCTCTCCGCTTCCTGCGTTAGGACTGGAACAGGATTTTGCCTAAGCTGGACGCCTTCGCTAGAGCAGGTGTGCCTTCCTGTGACCCCCCCTCCCCGCTTCCTGTACAGGTGACTGGCTTCCAGTTAAAGGGACTTAAGGGGACCCTTGGGGGAGGCTCGTGCAATGTCAGTGGCCAGCTGTTCTGCCAATCACAGCTCCCACCCCCCCACCCCCGGCAGTGAGTGGGTTTGCTCCCAGCCCTGAAATGCTAGCCCCCCTTTTATTAAGGAATTGCTTTGCTTCCAGAACATTGAAAGGGAGTGAACTTCTTTCCATTTACTGTAACGTCAAAAGCTATCCAATTACAGTTATTTTCCTACCATGCTGAGTGGTTTCTAGACTTGACATGGAATAGAGTGTCCACATCCTCAGCTACATGAAAGGATTCTTGAGAGGAATGCTCTCGCCCTCAGCTCGTTGGGCCCATGAAATTTGGCTCCCTCTTCTCTTCCCAAGTGCAGCATTTTCCTTGCGCGTTTTCATTTAGTCGTTCCGAATGCCTACTGTGTGCCCGCCACTGTGATGTGCGTTCTGTGGGAGGCAGTGCTGACCCCGTGATGATGTGAGCACCGAGATTCTATCCTTTCATGCTCACAGCAGTCTTGTTGATCGCTGCTCTGTTTACCCACATTTTAAATGCTTGTTTTATTTTTTAAATTAATTTTAGAGAGAGAGGAAGGGAGAGGGAGAGATAGAAACATGGATGAGAAACATCCATCAGCTGCCTCCTGTACGCCCCCTACTGGGAATCAAACCCAGAATCTGGGCATATGTGCCCTGACCAGGTAGCAAACCAGCAACCTTTTGGTGCATGGGACAGTGCTCAACCTACTGAGCCACCCTGGCCAAGCTCTATCCCCATGTCATAGACGAGGAAACGTTTACAGAGGAGGCACAGCATGGTGGAAGGGATTGGCCCAGGCCCCACAAAGAGTACCAGGTGTGATGGAATCTGAACCCAGGCAGCCCAGCTCTGGAGCCGGTGCTCGGACCCTGCCTCTCACCAGTGAGTGGGGTCAGTTCCAGTGCAGGGAGGAAAAGGTGGGCTCTCGGACACATGGCGGAAGGCACCCAGGGGTGAGCTGCTCTCCGCTCTCCAGGTGCCAGTGACCAGCCCTTTCCTGCATCCCCCATCATTTCACCTGCATTGTTTCATGACGTCTGTCTCCATCACCTCATGGTATACTCGTTAGCGTGTTCTGTCTTCCCAAACAGATGTCCTCTTCCTAACACATTGCGGACCAGTTGTTTCATTGCTAGCTTTACCCAGTGGCCAGATAAGTTTCTGTTGAAGGAGTACAAAAAGCATTTTATGTAAATGGTAAAGGCACGCTTTAAAATTAAATACCCTTTGCATTTTGAAGTTATTTATTACATGTTCTTACAAGCTAATATCTTTTTAAAGAATTCTCGTGATTGGCCACAAGCTTTAGAACAGAAAACACGAGAATTCTCGTGATCCGTCCGCAATATGTTAAGAATACTGTTATTATTTTTATTTTTTGTTGTTGGTTTGTTTGTTTTTTAATTACCCACTTTCCTACCCCAGTGTCTGTCACATGGAAGGTTCTCAAAACAAGTTTGATGAATGCATGAAAGTCAGGCATCTCTGCATAGGACGAACGCCAGGCTCCCTCCCTACTCACCACCCTCCCCCCGCCCCCCGCCCCTTGCACTCACCAGAAGTTCCTGACAGGGTCCCATTCCATCTCTCCATGACCCGCTGCTTGACCCCCATTTGACCTCTCTTAATGCATATGTTGTCCTGGATTTTTCGCATACATGTTTGAACAAGGTAGTAATTATGCTTGTACTGCACTTTAGCTGTCTTCAATTTTGAAGAGACTCTTTTCTAATTACTTAAGGTTTAAATTGGGCGAGATTCCACAGGATTTGGGTAGGCTCCTTGGGGGAGTTCTAGGGTGAAACATGTCCTCATTTTGAAACAAAACATAGAAGCAAAGAAAGTTGCCCAGTACAAAAAAATGTCTCTGCTTGCTTCCTATGGTCCGAGTTCTTAAGTTTTTGTACACCCTCAGGAGTGTGAAAATCAAGGGTAATTTGGGATCTGGGCTACAGTTATATTTTTGCAAGAAAGATGCGACAGTGGCGTTAAAATGTGACTTGTTTCACATGTTTCTGGTCCTTGGCTGGGTTTGATCATTGGTAGGTAGGTGCTCATGGGGATAATACGTATGCCTCGAAGACAAATGTGGGCTTTAATAAGGACAACCAAGTGTTATTTAACTTAGGAGTGTTCTTTCCTCCTTCCTTCCTTTTGTTGACCTGATGAAATTAAATTTGAGAAAATGATGCCACAGTGGGGTCAGGATTTCTAGCTCCGTCGCTATCTCACCTGATCTCCCTGAACCCAGGTGTCTCTAAAGCAGCGGTTCTCAACCTGTGGGTCGTGACCCCTTTGGGGGTCAAACGACCCTTTCACAGGGGTCGCCTAAGACCATCGGAAAACACATACATAATTACATATTGTTTTTGTGATTAGTCACTATGCTTTAATTATGTTCAATTTGTAACAATGAAAATGCATCCTGCATATCAGACATTTACATTATGATTCATAACAGTAGCAAAATTACAGTTATGAAGTAGCAACGAAAATAATTTTATGGTTGGGGGTCAGCACAACATGAGGAACTGTATTAAAGGGTCGCGGCATTAGGAAGGTTGAGAACCACTGCTCTAAAGGGAGGCTGAGTAGCCTTCTGTCCAGCCCCTGGGGCTGTGGTGAGCATCAGCTCAGGTAATAGAGGGATTACAAATGGAAGAAAAAACAGTGATGATTATAGTGATCACAATGGGTTCAGCCATTTACATAATATTACTTGACTGTACGGTGCCAAAGATCAAAACTGTACAATCAAAACCTCTCCCCGTTTATGACTTAGTTTGGGGAAAGCAAGGATATAGAATACACAAACTACCTGCAAAATAAAAGGGACTGTTGTATTTTATTATTGTATTTATTTGTAGCCAGGAGTGCTGCTAACCTGGTTACCCAGCTCCCCAAAATCTTGATTTGAATGGTTGGGTAGGAGAAAGGATTTATAGAGAACGGTAGCTGGAGACTTTCATCAGTTTAGAATTGTCGGAAATGATGGAGATTTGTTGTTAATGGCTGAACCCTCACTCTGATGGGAAGCGCGCCTGGCCTGACTGAGGCTGTGACTGACAGGGTCCCCTTCCGCCTCTCGATGACCTGCGGCCGCCCTGACCGCGGCGGTCCCACAGCACGGCTTTCTGCACCTGGGGCCCCTTTGTTGCTCTTGGTCTTTGTTGTCCATACTGTTCATGACCAGGACAGTCTGCCCTCGGATGCTGCTCCTCCCGGAGTGGCTCCTGCTTTTCTGCACGAGAGCTCTGTTCCTGTGCTCATTCCGTGGATTTGCTCTCCTGCCCTCTGCTCTGGTGGTTGCCGTCTCCATCAGCCACTGTCATGAAAGTGGGATTTAATGTATATATGTATTTATTGATTTCAGAGAGGAAGGGAGAGAGAGATAGAAACTAATGAGAGAGAATCATTGATCGGCTGCTTTCTGCATACCCTGCCCTGGGGATGGAGCCCCCAACCCGGGCATATGCCCTTGACTGGAATGGAACCTGGGACCCTTCAGTCCACAGGCTGATGCTCTACCCACTGAGCAAAATGGCTGGGGCAAAAAGTAGGGTTTTTTAAAAAACATCCTTAGCAAGATAAGTAGCTTTCTCCTGGGAACTGGATCTGACATCAAATGCGCACATTTGCACAGAATCGTGCACTTCCTGTAGAAAGCCACTACGCACCCCTCCCCAGACTGCTCCACCTGAGTGCCCCTCACCCGGACTGTGGACAGTGTGCTCCAGGCGCCGGCCCAGGGCCTGCAGGGTCCGGGGCCCACTGGCTAGGTTCTGGCATGGGATGCCTGGCGAGCTGTCATAGCAAAGGTAGGATTCGAACTGCACTATGAATGATGAGTAGGATGTTGAGAACAAGAGATTATGGAAGAACACCCAGCATCAAGGTGTAGAGGCAGGAACACATCAGGTGGGTATGTTTGGTTCCTCTGAAGAAGTATGGGCACGTTTCAAGCGACTCTGTATCAGCTACACGCACACACACACACACATGCACACACACATGTGCACATACATGCACACACACACACACGGCAGCTGATGACACGCACATGCACACACACACATGCACACACACACACGGCAGCTGATGATATGTTTCCATCCCAGGCACCAGGCCCAAGGAGAGGCGATGTTAGGTAAGCAAACACCAGTGTCCCAATTCCAATCGCTGGGCGGGAGGTTCCCTCTTCTCGGCCTTTCTGTTTTATCCAGGTCTTCAGTTGAGTGATGAGGCCACCCACGTTCGTGAGGGCAGTCTGCTGAACCAGCCTCCTGATTCAGATGTCAATCTCACCCACACATGGCAGGCACACCCAGAATAATGTTTGGCCAAGTGTCTGGGCACCCCGTGGCCCAGTAACCTGGACACATAAAGTGAACCGTCACCGACCCACAGCAATGAAATGAACGCAGGGGCAGCTCCATGGTAGAGAGCTAAGGGTGACGGAGAGAACGAGGCAGAAAGGCACGGATCACTAGAAAGCGCTCTGACATTTGTTCCTTATATTCACAGGATGGGTTTATCACTTGGTTTAATTTTTTTAGAAAAAGTGTTATATTGGATTTCCCTGTCAGATGTTAAATACGGATTCCCTATTTCTCTCCTTGCCTCTTTGTTTTGTACTCTCAAACAGTATTAACGGAGGGTTTTTCCCCCCAAATCATTCTACTTGTGCCTAAATTGAAATACTAAGAAACAGTGAGGTTTAAAAAAATATATCATACACTTCCATGTTTTCTTTTTTAAATAAAAGTGTAAGACGGCAACCATTTTATTTTAAAATGAAATATCCTTTCCAATCATTTGTTTTTTTCCTACAAAACAAAACAAACAAAAACACGTACTATAATATCTTCCAGCGACATTGACATCTATTTCTATATCCAAGCTTTGACATCTATTTCTATATCCAAGCTTTGTAACTCTAGGGGTTTGTGAGTTTGGATGTCAGATTGGGGTTTTGAGTATCAGAATGGTCCAAATACCCAGCTTCGATAAACATGACACACGGCAGTTATGGTTATGAGGGTAGATGTTTTTGGAAGAGAACAAATATTTGAACAGTGAGAAGGACCACAGTCTGAGCCTACGTGAGGGTTCTCATTTCCCCGACCCTAGCAGCCTACGTGCCTGCAGAAGTGGCCCCCGTGGTGACACAGACTCTGGTTCCCATCCCCCATGAAGCGAATGGCCACAATTTATCGGGTCAGGTTCAGCTCAGTGAATAAAATGCAACTTAATATTGTGAGGTCTCCAGTGAATACCAGAGCCTCTTAGCAGGGTAAGTTCTGTACCTTGAAAAATAGGTTTTGGGGGAATTTTTTGGTCAACTCCACCACTACCTTTGTTATTATTATTATTTTTTAAATCCTCACCTGAGGATATTTTCCCACTGATTTTTAGAGAGAGTGGAAGAGAGAGGGGAAGACAGATGTGAGAGAGCTGGTTGCCTCCTGCTCACCCCGCCCCCCTGAGGAGGAGCCTACAACCAAGGTACGTGCCCTTGACTGGAATCGAACTCGGGACCCTTTGGACCGCAGGCCGACACTCTATCCACTGAGCCAAACCGGCTAGGGCTGCATTTGTTAGTTTTGTGGCACATTCTTCAAATGCTTTGAAACCACTAATATCTCTTTGTGGTGGTTACCTGGCTCAGTCACCTCAAGTTACACAGTCATCACGTGGAGATGGAATTAAACTCTAAATGTGTATATAACACATGGTTTTTAGACAATCTCTTGCTCATTTTAAAGGCGTAAAAAGATGTTAGGTCAAAAACAAAAAACAACCCCAATAAATACACGTAGGGGGCCACGGTAAAGAATCTTCCTGGGGGAGTGTGCCTTTCGAATGAGAGAAGAGAGCAGAGATTGCTTTTGTGAATTTACTTCTGAGTAAAATGCTAGACTCATGGAATCTTGAAGGAATTGCCCAAATATGGAGATGGCCTTTGCCTTTTATTTTTAAACAGTTATCTTCATGACCGGCAGTGGATCTTTTTCTTTTTTTTAAAAAAAAGTAATTTGCTATTTTAAAATTTCATGGCAATGGCCTTCTTCTGCGCTACCCCAAATGGGCGGATTTGGAGGACTCCATTCTCAGCTTCCATAGGAATGTGCTGGTAGCTAACAGCCAGCTCTCCCGGGTGGGGGTGGAGGAGGGCTGGTGTGTGGCACTTGCCCTTGCCCATGGTGTAAATTCTCCTGTCACAGCCAGTTTCATGCTGCCAGCAGCGTTGTCAGCCAGCCCACAGGATACCTTACAACTTCTCGTCAGCTCTTATGAGCCAGGCAAGCCCTCCCCAGAATATTCTAGCTCTCCTATAGTAATTCCAACACCTAAACACCTCCCCTCCCAGCATACACCAGTAAACTCTTTCCTTTAGCTAACATTTCACATCTAAAGTGTTGGGAGACAGTGAACATACCCACACCTACTAACCAACCAGCTGTTTCTGGAACTTAAGCACCATGATTTCTGTTTTCCCTCTTAGCAACTTTATTTATTTACTTTTAAAATATTTATGTTGATTTGTAGAGAGAGAGGAAGAGAGAAGGAGAGAAAGAGAGAAACATTGATAGGAGAGTGAAACATCAATTGGCTGCCTCCTGCATGCCCCCCCCCCCCCCCACTGGGGATCAAGCCCAAAACCCAGGCATGTGCCCTGATTGGGAATCAGACCAGCAGCCTTTGGTGCATGGGCAGTGCCTAGCCAACTGAGCCACACCAGCCGTCTCCTAGAAACTTTAGATCTCTGATCACAGCAGTTCAGCCTTCTTCTTTAACTTTTTTTGTGACTGATACACGTATCATGAAATATTTGGGACCACTCCCTCCTTCAAGTGAACCAAGTGGTTGAAAACGTTAGCATGACTATTTTTTACTTAAAATCAACTGTATCTTTAAGCCTTTTTCATCTCTACTGTGGGTAATGGGATATCATACGGAGAAAAGAATCACGTAATTCCTTATACTTAGCGAGATACTAGGGGACCCAGGAGCTGAGAAGAAATTTATATTTTGGAAGGGAGGAGAGGATGTGTGCATAAATATCTTTATAAAGATTAAAGTTGATTTTTTTAACATTTCTAAGACTTTATAGAGTTGAGAAGCCAGAAGTTAGGACAGACTCATTTCACAGGACTTCTGACTTATAAGTTGTTGTTCTCTCATTGTTTCCATGGCTCTTGTGAGAAAGGGGGATAGAAGGTCTGCTGCCCTTTCTGTAGCATAGTTACAAGTGCTTTGGGGTGTTTTTTGTTTTGTTTGTTTTTCTTTTTTGTTTGTTGACACAGTCTTTTAATATGGATTTCTGGTTTGGCAGAATGTTTGTTAACTGGAAACCATTTCAAACTTCTGTCAGTAAGATTTGTTGTGCTTGAGGTCGGTATTTCTTCACAAATACGGATGGCCTTTTCTTTTCTTAAAATAATAGAAGCTTAAAAAAAAGAATTGTGTAAAGAGAGAAGCATATTTTGTTTGGCTTCACCAAAATACCCCTCGGCTCCAGGCAGCCCAGAGCTCCTGCCTGAGACCAGGCCGGGAGCAGGGAGAGGGGAGACGGTTGCAAAGTGAGATTTCAGTTGGGGTCCGTGCATTCCTTTCCTTGTGACTGTGTTGTGGGTCGTAGTTGGCCCAGCACCGGGCGGCTTGAGGGAATTTCCTTAATGAAACTCAGCAGTAGGAGGTCTATGTCCTTCAGATTTGCTTTGCTCGTGGCTAATCTGAAAAAGATGCATTTTTTTGAGACCGTTGGTTTTTTTCCTGGAGTCTGCATTCTCAACATGCTGCTTACCAAGACAGAACTCGTCAGTACATGTTAGATACTTTCATAAACACAGTCAGGCTACTCCAGAATGGTGTCATCAAATGTCACCCCAATTTTATTTTAAAAAAGGACGAGGTCAGTGTCATTACTGGCTTGAACCAGTTCTGGTATTCAGTGGGGAAGGGACCCACTTTCCTGGCATAATTGAGTTGTGTGTCAGAAATAGAAATGGCGAGCCTGCACGTGGCACAGTGATTTCTCTACGCTTTCCTCTCGGGTGTGAAGTGGAATGCGTGTCCCACAGCTCCCCGGTGACCTGCGTGGTCCCCTTATGTGGATAAAGCAGAGACCACGGACACCTGTCGAAGGCCGCATGGCGGGCGGAGCAAAGCTGGAATGCTTGCCCAGGAATCGCTTCTTTTCTAAAAAAAATAAGTATTTTTTAATTGATTTCAGAGGGAGGGAGGGAGAGAGAGATAGAAACATCAATGATGAGAGCGAATCACGGATCAGCTGCCTCGTGCACGCCCCCCACTGGAGATCGAGCCCGCAACCTGGGCATGTGATGGAACCGTGACCTCCTGGTTCACAGGTTGACATTCAGCCACGGAGCCACGCCGGCCGGGCTGTGCTTCCAGTTTTAGGAAGACCACATGTCCTCCACCACGCCGAGACCTCCGTGGACAGAGAGGATTTGGTTTGTAGCCAAGAACCATACAAGGTTTAATGCACAAGATTTCATTCTCTCACATAAAGAAGATCAGAGAGAGGAAACTGAGGGCTTTCAAGGTGGTTCCTCGAGTTGGGAGAGCCATTCTTCATTTTCATGGCTCCACATGGCTGCTGGGGCTCTGGCAATGGCATCCTTGTTTCGGGGAGCAGATGGATGAAGGGCAGAAGCAGGGCCTGACCTTGTAAAATTGCCTTGAATAAGGGGCGGGGGTTCCCAGAATAACCATGTGATGCTCTCTTTGTGTCTCATCATCCAACCTTAGTGTGGGCCACGCCTGCCTACAGGGAGCCCAGGACGGGGAGCTTCACGGCTTCTCCATCCTTCGAGCCTGTCTGTGGACGATAGGCAGACACACTGCCATCCTCGGAAAAACGTCCTAGAAGTGAAAACTGTTACTGTTAGTCATGGTAACAGTAACTCATATGTAAAGGATCACAGGCGCTGTCTTCCGCAATTTATATGAACCATCTGACTTCACCTTCCTTAGATGTGGGTGTTGTTATCCCCATTTCACAGAAAAGAAACTGTGGTTTAAAAAAAGTTACGTTTTGCCCAAGGTTATGTCTCTGGTAAGGGGTGGGCCGGGGCTCAGAGCCAGACTTGCCTTTTTCCAGATCCCAGGCATCGAATCACTGCGCTGCCTTCTGCCTCTCAAGTGTTAGCTTGGTCATTCATTCATGTCGGCCCTGGGATACCTGCTATCCTGTTTCTGGTTTTATAGTCTTTAGCTCTTTACCCTTTTCCCCCAACACACACACACACACACACACACACACTCATTTATTTTTCAAAATCCTTAAGTATGTCTATGCTTATGTAAAAGAACGTGACTTTCTATACTTGATTAGTTCATTGTAAGTTGTCTTTCTGTATTTGGGTCAGGAGCCTGCATGTTAGCGTTTTGGGCAGTTTAGAGGAACCCTCAGAGCTAGTGGTGATCACAGAGTGAGTAAGGAAGAGCCCTTCCCCCCAGGCATTGACAGGGCGATTCTGTAGAGGATGGGTTTTAGACGAGGCTCGGAACATCCAATTACACTGTGACTCGGCATGTGAATCAGAGCTGCCCTAGGTGTGCACACCCAGGTGTCCTGGTAATTACAGGTGTATCGTGGTTACCTCCAAACGGCCACCCACCCCTTCAAAACATTCCCAAGAAATTAGGTAGAGTAAACAGGCAATTCTATTTTAGTACTCCTTATAGTTTCCCCTTAAGCAACACTACTTATATAATGATTTTGGTAATAGAAGCTGGATCTTAATTTACATAAAGTAGATATGGGGTTAATTATAATACCTACTAGAGGCCCGATGCATGAAATTCGTGCAAGAGTAGGCCTTCCTTCCCCTGGCTGCCGGCACCGGCTTCCCTCTGGCACCTGGGACCCGGGCTTCCCTCGCAGCCCTGGCTTCGTCCAGATGGTTGTCCGGAAGGACGTCCGGTCTAATTAGCATATTATGCTTTTATTATTATAGATTATTTTGAATGTCCACTTGTAAAAACAATTCAGTTCCTATCTTATGAAATTTTGAATAGTGGCAGAAATAATTGAGTATTGTATTAGAAATCCGAGTCAGATGGGGCCGGTGGTGACCTTTGACCGAGCCTGCCGATACAAGCCTGTTTAAGGGTTACCCTCGGTGTGTGTTTTCCACAAGGACCAGGGAAGAAAGACGTTCCCCTGACAGGTGAGGAGGAAGAGAGCCTTGCCTAGGGATGCGAGGCTGGCGACACCGTCTCCTACAAGACTTCCGTTGCTTTATTCCAGTCTTTGCCACCTGGACATCGGCTATCGAGCGGAGGGACGGGCAAGGGTTCTCATCTTGCCCATTTCTCAGCTTTGTTCTCTAGTGCGTCTACTCCTTGAAGTTATTTCTTTACAAAGAAGTCCTTTTTTCCTATCTGGGAGCTCCCTGCCCGTGGTTGCCCCCCGTTCCTGGTCACGTGTGTATAGAAGCACATGTGTGTACAGAAGCGCTGTGCTCCATCGTGGGAAGGGCTGTTTCTGGAAAGGCATAAACGCAGTCGGCACCAGGGTCTGCCTGGGCGTTTTCATTCTGAGTGTGGAAGCTGCTTCGGTAACCGAGCCCCCTCGTCCGTTTTCTGCTGAAGCTGTTGGCCTGTCTCAGGTGCCCTGACCCTCGGTTAACAAGTAAAGAGTCTCAGGGCTCTCCGCACAGTCCCTTTCATCTTGGATGACCTGATTAGCTTTATCTGATCGTGGGAAACTTATGTTTCCTAATTGTCCTTGAGATCATGGGCTTCATTATTACCTGGAGTGAATTTCACTTGGAAAACTTCTACCACTTGGCTCCTAAAGACAATGATAAGTAGCACTTGGTGTTGATCTTTAGAATTAAACAAACAAATAAAAGCGTAAAAAAGAAGGCTTCCCTACACTGTATGCAGCCCTTACCTCAGCACTGAGGGAAGTGGCTTATGCTCATTCATGACGTCATGTCACCAGGGATTCTGCCGTGAACACAGTAGGCATGGTTTCCTCCCACTTATTATGGGGGAGAAATGTTTATTATGAATAAGGGGACATGTTTATATAAGGAATCTACAGAGAGAACTTCAGCGGCTGGCCCAGAGTCACTGTATCTGATAACATTCGTATGAATGCGGGATTGATGGCAAAACCGGAAGACGAGGAGGAAGATTTTTAAAAAATATATTTTATTGATTTTTTACAGAGAGGAAGGGAGAGGGATAGAGAGTTAGAAACATCGATGAGAGAGAAACATCGATCAGCTGCCTCTTGCACACTCCCTACTGGGGATGTGCCCGCAACCAAGGTACATGCCGTTTGACCGGGATCAAACCAGGGACCCTTGAGTCCGCAGGCCAATGCTCTATCCACTGAGCCAAACCAGTTAGGGCCAGGAGGAAGATTTTAAAGTCTTGGAAACATGGTCGGAGGGTGGGATGTTTCTCTATAGGTAATGGGTAGCCAGCAGGGCTCAGGATTGGAGCGGGGATGTAATCAAGGTACTCAGAAAGCATAATTCTGATCCTGAGGTGCCGTCCCATGAGGAAGGGCAGCGATGGGGGTCCCCTGAGGAGCTGGCGATGCTTGCATGCCTAAGAGAAAGCCCTGAAGTGACGGGATGTGGCCAGGCTGGGCCGGGACAGAGAGGAGACACTGCCGTGGGAAATGGGGGGCTGGTGCTGACTGCATAGGAGGGGCAGCCGATGGCGTTGGGAGTTTCAGGCGAGCAGACTTTGGGAGTAATCCTGGATGCAGTAAGCGCTTAAAGAGCATCAGTTAAGAGAAGCCCGAATGTGCTCTCATGTGACTTCTTTCTCAGATCCTATCTTTGATGACTATCGCCTGGAGTATTTCCTAAAACCAGGAATAAAGTGCCTTCCTGCTCTCCTCATTCCAGATCCAATGGAAACATGTCTTTCTCTGTTTTGGTCTTTTCAGGGGGTGGGGGGGTGGGGGGTTAAGGAGAAATTCTCCCCAAATTAGGAGAAAATGGAGCTAAGACCATTACTCACAAGTGAGAAGTGGCAGCTCAGCTGAGAAGTGTGTGGCGTGCACTGACCACTGCGTGGCTTGTCTCCCAGGCGTTCTTTGTCGACCACAACTCCCGGACCACCACGTTCATCGACCCCCGGCTCCCCCTGCAGAGCGGCCGGCCCACGAGCGCGCTGGTGCACCGGCAGCACCTGACCCGGCAGCGCAGCCACAGCGCGGGCGAGGTGAGTCACGCCCGGGGACCCCCAACTAGGCTGCTGACCCCGGGACCCCCGACTGGGACCCCCAACTAGGCTGCTGACCCTGGGACCCCCGACCGGGCTGCTGACCCTGGGACCCCCGACAGGGCTGCTGACCCTGGGACCCCTGACAGGGCTGCTGACCCCGGGACCCCCAACTAGGCTGCTGACCCTGGGACCCCCCAACCGGGATTGCTGACCCTGGGACCCCCGACTGGGCTGCTGACCCTGGGACCCCCGACAGGGCTGCTGACCCTGGGACCCCCAACTAGGCTGCTGACCCCAGGACCCCCGACCGGGCTGCTGACCCTGGGACCCCCCAACCGGGATTGCTGACCCTGGGACCCCCGACTGGGGCTGCTGGGTGCTCCAGGGGGTGACGTGTGGCTCCCCCTCCCTGTCTCGCTTTCCTGGTTTGACTTAGAGATGCTCATGTGGAGGCTGGGGAGTGCTGAGATGTTGACAGGGCTTCTTTGGAGACGCATGGAGCCCACGTGCCCAATATAAGAAGCAGCTTATAGGAGGGGAGAGGAAAGAAACGAGAGGTTTTCTTACATTCAGAGGCCAGTGAGAGAGAGAATTCATAATGTGATAAAATACGTAAGAGGGGATGATGAGCCTGACTGGTGTGGCTCAGTGGTTGAACGTTGACCTGTGAACCAGGAGGTCACGGTTTGATTCCCAGCCCAGGCACATGCCCTGGTTGCAGGCTCAATCTCCAGTGTTGGGTGTGCAGGAGGCAGCCAATCCATGATTCTCTCTCTAATCATGGATGTTTCCATTTCTCTCTCCCTCTCCCTTCCTCTCTGAAATCAATAAAATATATATTTATTAAAAAGTGGGGATGATGAGCCCTTTTGCCCACCTAAGGGCAGCTTCACAGGAAGGAAGGAATGTGACTTGTAGTGGGCTCACTTTGGGTAAATTGTAAGGGAGTTTCTTAAGTGAGGCTTGGTGGATTCCGTGAAGACCTCTGGCCAAGGCTATGGGGTTGTGGCATTCTCACTCACTAATATTCTTTAAGATTGAGTGTATCCGAGAGTTGATTTATGAACTGTAAGTGCCCAGAGAAAATGGGTGGAATAAGAATTACTGAAATTTCTATTGGGCTCTACTTGACTAGTTTGCAGGGACCATTGGCGACCACACGAGGGCTCTCGAATAGCCTAACAAAACCAGAAGTCACCCCTTCCTGCTTCTCCTTTTCTGTAGAGGCTTAAGTAAAGAAAAGGAATGCTGGAGGTCACATTTCTTCTCCTACGAATGGACGTCTGCTTTGGATACATATCCTCACTTCATATGCATTGTTTCTAATAATTCCCTTCGACAGATTTAATTGAGGTTGTTTTCCTGCACGCCTCTTCCACACCGATGTGCATACCCTATTTTCAGTACTGGATTGCGAGCAATGTACCTCTGTAGCTTCTATTATAAGAAACAACTATGAGTGCTGTGAGTGACTGGACTTGAGACATCAAAATTCCACTCTGGAATTCCCCCTCATCCTCTCACACTGGCTCTCATGCGTCCGGCGTGTGTGCTGGCTGTAAGTGCAGACACAGAGGAGTGTACGGGAGACGCTCATATAAACATGATCTACTGCAGATGAGGCAGCCACAGAAATATGTGTGCTTTATGAGCAGCTAATAAATCTTTACCTTGCTCTCCCATAAGCCTTTGTGGTGCAGTGGGCGATGCACACAGCGTTCATCTGACAGGCAGAACACTCACCTTTGGACCCGTGCACGGCGTGGAGCAGTTAGGGCGCTGCCTGCCTCGCTCCCGTGGCCAGTGCACTTGAGCCACCGTCTTATCTCGACTTCACCACACGGAGCTGACTGCTCGCTGCTCAGGGCTGCGCACGTGAGATGAATAGCTGGACTCACATTTTCTTTCCATGATCTAGACCAGTGGTCGGCAAACTGCGGCCCCTTGAGTGTGGCTCTTCCACAAAATACCACACGCAGGCGCGCACGTACAGTGCAATTGAAACTTCACGGCCACACTCAAAGGGCCAAAGAGCCGCATGTGGCTCGCAAGCCGTGGTTTGCCGACCACGGATCTAGACTAGTTCCATGATCTAGAAGTAGCCCGTTGTGGGAGAGGGGCCCTAAGGTGCCCGTTAACATTTGAGTGACCATTGCTCTTTGCCTTGATGGACACTGAGCAGTGGGGAGAGGTACCCCATAAAGACGGAGCGTTGGGGCCCGCCTTGTTCAGCCTTTTTGAGGGGGACACGTGTCCTGGCACCGCGACCGAAGGTGCACTTGAGGCAGCGACAGGCTCAGCTCTCAGGACCGCCCATGGGCTGGCCACCAGGCAGGAAGGAGGGGTGGGGTGTGGAGGGGACCTCCGCTGTCCTGGGAAGTGGCAGCAGCAGCATCCGGACAGGAGGAAACGTGTCTGTGGGTGACGGCAGCGCTAACTCCGTGACTGACACACGAGATGCAGTTCACCCTGGAATCCGCCCAGACCGCAGAGTCACGGGGATTCATGCTACACGTGGACCAGCAGCTCCTGAGAGGCAGAGTGAGAACCGTTCAGTCACACGGACGGACAGGCTTCCCAGCCCCGCTCCTCTGCTCCATTAGCAAACACACAGGTGGGGGGATGGCGGCATCTCTTCCATCCACCGGTGATACTGACCCACACCTGCAGTGGCTGCATGGTGCTTGTTTCAGTGATACACATCCATAACATATGTTCCTGTCCTGTGTTCTCATCAAGGAGAGAGCAGATGAAACTAAGCCTAATACAGATGAACAAGCACGAGTGAGAAATGCTTTCAGGAGGGCCATCTGCTCCACACTGACCGTGGGAAAATCCCCGGGGGATGAGCAAGCCGTGCAGGGTGGGGAGACATTGCCAGTTTCAGGGCCTTGAGAAAAACCCCACACTGATGCCCAATGGTAAAAGGCTTGTGCAGATTTGAACGGCTGAGAGGAGAAGCTCTGTTTGAAAAGTGCCGATGTATAAATCCAGCGTGTTATTTTGCCTTTCGTTCTCTTAACGCTACTGTTTCACTGTCGTCTTAAAAGGCTCCTGTGATATCGGGGTGGGGGACGCTAACATGGAGCAAGAGCAGTGTTGGCGTTTCCTCTTCAGAATATTTTTTGTTTGTCTGCTGGTATGAATGAGTGTGTGAATCTATAATAGGCCCCATAACCAATTCAGGTCAGGGCAGCCCCATTTGGCTCCTCCACACCTGCTATGATTAGCTCCCTGGGTGGCAGGTTCAAACCAGAAAGAGCTGCTGGGCCGGGCACTCTAATAGGCAAGCAGAATTGCTCCTGAGCAGATAATGCACCGGCTCAGAAGCCCACATGGAGGCGGCTGCCCCAGGCCCCTCCTCTGGGAGGCAGGATCCCCTGACCCACCAGGGAAGGCAGGTGCCCTCTGTCTCTGCTGCGGTGTGATGTGTTTGTCCCACACGGGTCTTTCTCCGCATGTCCTGTGGCAGGTTTGGGTTCTGTCGGGCGGAAGTCACCCCTGCTGAGCAGGTGTGCTGTTTAGTTCCTGCAGCCCCATCATCGTGAGCGTGTGGAGCTACCCCTGTGCCATACAGTGAGCAGTCACTGCCCCTGCCCCTCTCAAGGACCCGGATGTCCTGCCCCTCCACTCAGTTCAGCAACTAAAGCAGAGCTTTTGGGAATCTCGAGCCAGCTCCCCTGCTGGCATCTCTTCTGATCAGTTGGTATCTACCAATGCTCATCGCCCTAGCCGGTTTGGCTCAGTAGATAGAGCATTGGCCTGCGGACCAAAGGGTCCTGGGTTCGATTCCTGTCAAGGGCACGTACCTTGGTTGTAGGCTCCTCCCCTAGCCCGGGCCCTCGTCAGGGCATGTATAGGAGTCAACCAATCAGTATGTTCTCTCACATTAATATTTCTTTCTGTCTTTCCCTCTCCTACTCTCCCTAAAAATAATGGAAAAATATCCTCGGGCGAGGATTAACCAGAAAAAGAGCAAAAAGAAAAACGTGGCTCAGGTGCTGATAGCCAGCACGTGAGGTCTCGGTGCAGAGCCTAAGGGATGCTTGTGTCTGCAGGTAGGAGAGGATTCGCGACACGCGGGGCCACCCGTCCTTCCCAGGCCGTCCAGCACGTTCAACACCGTCAGCAGGCCGCAGTACCAGGACATGGTTCCAGTGGGTATGGCACCCCCTCCCGAAACCTCCACCCCGGCTTCTTGCGCCAGCCTGTCTCATGCATGCCGTGCTAGCACCGCCCCCTTGTCCGCCCGCTGCTCTTGCCCTGGACTCAGAAACTCTGCGTCATCCCCAAGAAATTGATCTGAATCCCAAAGCACTTCGGTCTTGTACAATCCTCTAGGACAGTGGTCGGCAAACTGCGGCTCTCGAGCCACGTGCGGCTCTTTGCCCCCTTCAGTGTGGCTCTTCCACAAAATACCGACTTCTGTGCATGGGCCACGAAGTTTCAATCGCACTGTACATGCGCGCCCGCACGTGGTATTTTGTGGAAGAGCCACACTCAAGGGGCCAAAGAGCCGCATGTGGCTCACGAGCCACGGTTTGCCGACCGCGGCTCTAGGAGGAGATTTTTTAATGTCACGCTCTGCCTTTTCTGAGTAGAGCTATTGCATTAGATTCTTGAAGTTAAAGAAAAATAAGTTGTTAAGGGTTTCTGATATTTGAGCATTCACTCAGTTATGTGATTTAAATATACCTATATTTCCGATTATAAATAAATGTAATCAAGATGAATCATCCTAAGTAAAAATACTAGTTTTCTTGATAAAAAAAAGGTATGACAAAAGCCCTTAATAAATTTTAAGTAACTATTTTTAAATTTCTATGGACATTAGGCAACCTTGGCTAAGATAAATTTTTCTTTTAACGGATAGTTGGTGTTGCTGATTGTGTTGTAGGTGTTGATATAGTTGGTTTGGTAAAGAGCTATGTGTGGCTTGATGGCATCTATTCCCACATAGAATTTGGGAATGGCTTGTTCTCTGCATTTTGGTAGTAGCGGTTGCTGGCGAATGTTGATTTTGGGGACTTGTTCTGCCTCTTCACCTCACTGCATGGCTGATATGTAATCAGAAGATAGTTATCTATTTCTAAAAGTTACTTATGAAGTTGATTTTGATAAGCAGTGGCTTGAAATGATCAATAGATAGAATCCTGGTGATCTCACCTTGCTAGTTGATGACAAATATGACTCATCAAATGAGTAATGAATGGTAAAGAAAGTCACACCGGATAGATCTAAGTCCAATGTTCATAACAGCGTAGACACAGTGTGGAATTTAAGTGTTGGTGGTGGCTTGAGTGCCAGGAATATTAACCCAGAAAACAGATTTTTAAAAAGTTTGGATTCGTATGCACAAAACGAATAGCAGGTTGTTTGTAAATGTTGTCCTGTTTTCTGATTTTCAGCTTATAATGACAAGATCGTTGCATTTCTGCGCCAACCCAATATCTTTGAAATTCTGCAGGAACGTCAGCCTGATCTCACCAGGAACCACTCACTCAGGTAACCATAGTGTTGGCGTTTGGTGCAGGGTGCGTCCGCCCCAGCTTTAAATCTTCAGGAACCATGGTCATTGTCTTGGAAAGTTACTCTTTCTCTCTGGCATGCTGTCCAGAGGCATCTGGTCACGAACACTTTATGTCATCAACGCCAGGTCACTGTAGTCCTGGCTTTTCTCTGTTAAGTACAAGGATGGAATAAAATTGACTAAAGAACCCAGAACCTTCTTTAAAGAATATGAAAAGAAAAACACCCACAAAAATTCACAGCCAAGAATGCCCCCTAGATGTGCAGATTATAATGAAAATAACAAGACACGAACCTTTTTGAGTAGCTTGAGAAAACAAAAACAACATAGAGCTTGTTGAATTGAGATTCATAAAACCCTAGACTTGGTATTCGAATTTTTCCATAATAAAAACACAGCCAAACCGAGGAGGGAACCCGAGGAGGGAACCCGATACCGTCTACAGTCCCGCATTCCCCTGCAGGAACCCTTTCTTCTCAACAGGCCTTCCACGCCTCCGGCTTCAAGCCCGGTTATACTTTCCTGAAAACATGCTGCTCCTTTTCCCTGGCAGGATTTTTCTCTTCTTCTGCGTTGGGCAGACCTTGCCTTTGGAACTCAATGCCATCCGCCCCTCCATGAGCGGTGCACCCTCCCTGTGTACGCTCCCTCTCAGGAGCGAGACTAGATTTTCCCAGTGTCCATGGCGAGATGGAAAAAGTGGGAGTTAAGGCGGACAGTCTGCCAGAACTCCAAGCCCTTTGGGTTTACACGCCACATTCACTGGTAGAAATAGGTCTGCCCCGGGGTGCCATCCTGACCCACAGCAGGGACCCTCAAGTCCTTCTCTACTTGGGGTGCCAGCCTGTGTTCATCAGGATCATCTGGGAGCTTTATGAAGTACAAGGTGCCAGGTCTCATTGACGCCCCCAACGCCCCTCCCTTCTCTGAAGTTGTACCCCCTAGTCTTCCACGCGCTGCCCAGAAGTTTCATTCAGGAGGTCTGGCGTAGAGCTCAAGCATTTACTTTTTAAAACCTCTCTCTATAATTTCATTGGCGCTGCCAGGTTTAATAAGCTGCGGTCTAGACACTTAATTGCCTACTTAATCATGTAATATATCAACTTATCCTTCATACTATTTTGGTTCTATGACTTTTGTGCTTTAACTAGACTTTTGAGCCTTTATGCTTTATTTTTAATTCCATTTTAAGCTCCTTACAAATAGGGATGTTATTCAAATCATTCTTTCTCTTCCTTATGCTCAAATATCTAGAGTAGCATTTTGCATATAGTGAATATATATGTGTGTGTGTATATATATATATATACACACACATATATATATTTGTTTATTTGAAAATAAATTACCAAATATCCTTCTTATGATGTTCTCAGTCTGTCTATTTTTTCCTGAGGTATTTTTGACCTGCAACATTATATGAGTTTCAGGTGTCCAACATAATGATTTGATATTTGCATGTACTGTAAAATGATCACCGCAATAAGTCTAGTTAACATCTGTCACCAAACATAGTTATAAAATTTTTTCTTGTAATGAGAGTGTTAAGATCTCTCTTAGCAACTTTCAAATATGCAACACAGTGTTATTAACTGCAGTAGCGATTTTCAAACGGTGTGCCACAAGAATTTTTAGAACATGCAATACCATTTAGCCAGGGGCACTGTCCTCTTTTTCCTTAGATTACCAGATAAAAAGTGACAACAGCCCTAGTCGGTTTGGCTCAGTGGATAGAGCATTGGCCCATGAGCTAAAGGGTCCGGGGTTCGATTCTGATCAAGGGTATGTACCTCGGTTGCAGGTTCCCTGGCCCTGGTCAGGGTGTGTGTAGGAGTCAACCAATCGATGTGTCTCTCCCACATCGATGTCTCTTCCTCTCCCTTCCACTCTCTCTAAAAATGAATGGAAAAATATCCTCGGGTGAGGATTGACCAAGATACAAGATACATAGATAGATAGATAGATAGATAGATAGATAGATAGATAGAGGATCTCTCTTTTTTAAAAAAAGTGACAACAGCCAGCACAACAATATCTGTCCATTGTGAATACATTACAATTATTCCGATTTATTTTGTCAGATCGGCAAGAAACAGATTTCTTGGTGTGCCGCAGACTTTCAATACTAAGCTCATGAGCCATGAGCTGGCTGGGAAAGGTTGAAAATCACTGAACGAAGGTCACCATGCTGTCTGTCACGTCCCAGCACTTGTTTCCTTTGCCTGGAGTTTGTACCTTTAGACTCCACCCATTTCACCCTCCCCACCCACCCCGCCTGTCTGTCACGTCTCTAAGCTTGTCGTCACCTTCTAAAGGTCAAGTCTGACACTGCAGCGGTTGCTTACACGGAAATCCGTTTCCCATTAGTTGACCTCTAATCAAGTCTGAGTACTTTCCCCAGCCTGACACGCATGCTGCTCTAAATCCCACCAAAATCACCAAACCATGCACGTGAACATTCTGTACATTTGTTTACTGTGGCACCCACGCAGTCATTCATGGTGCACCAGGGAGTCTTGCGTAAGAAGGCCCAGTTAATAAGACTGAGAAATGAGCTCCTAGTTGTCTAATGAGAGATATTGCAGATTCTGGGCCACAGCGCCCTGCGTTTTCTTGCTAACAGATAGTTCAGTCGGGATCTGCACACCGTTTTCCAGCATGAAGAGTTGCCATGTGTTAGGCATGTCTGTACGACTATTGATTTTTGCTGTATTGTTGCTCTTATGATGAAAACAGTTCTGCAAAGCGCCATCTTTCTTCAGTAGCTCTGTGTGGGCCAAAGGAAAATACCAGTGTAGAATCGAGCCTCAATGTTTCCCCCCAAACGCGAAAGAGTAAAAAGCCATCCCAGGATGCACGGTCACTATGATAGCACAAAATAGTTTCTAATGGAATCTGCTGTTTACATGTATGTTTAGATAAAGTGAGAACTTATCAGTGAATCAGAGGCATTTCTTACAAAGCAAACGAAGTATGCATCCCCTCTGTGTTAATAATGTATTTTTTGTCTCTCTCGGTGGATTTAAATAGTCACGGAAACTGCCTACAGAAAAATTAACCTAAAATTAAAACCTCCTTGTTCATACACATCGTCCCACATACAGATGGATACTATGAATGTGCCCTATTGGATTTGTTAATTAGTTAATTAGTTATTACTGTCAGTTCCTTGGGACACATTTTACTGAAAACATTCTCGCAGGCTCATAAGCGTGTCATTATATTAAAAGTCAGGTGCCTTATGTGTCTGACTTTGATCATTTATCATAGAAATGTCTTAATAGTATACCATCTGTGCTTAAAGTGTTTTAAAATATCTTGTTTTTTTCCCCTAACACAGTGGTCGGCAAACTCATTAGTCAACAGAGCCAAATATCAACAGTACAACGATTGAAATTTCTTTTGAGAGCCAAATTTTTTAAACTTAAACTATATAGGTAGGTACATTGTTATTAACTTAATTAGGGTACTCCTAAGGCTTAGGAAGAGCCACACTCAAGGGGCCAAAGAGCCGCATGTGGCTCTCGAGCCGAAGTTTGCCGACCACGGCCCTAACATATTGATTCTTATGTATTTACATTCCAAATCAAGTGCAAGCTACATGAAATCAAGGTCAACGTCTTACTCATCTTTTTAATCCTCATAGGACTCAGAGGGAGCAGGTCCGAGTAAGTCCCTGGGCAGGCCCTTTAAGAGGAACTGCCTGAGACTCCAGAAGACCTCCCCCACCCCCCCACTCCCGCATCTCACTCAGTCACAATCCCTGCTGATTTCCACAGCCAGAAGTTATAGGACCTTCTCTTCCCAGCACTTGAACCCTGGGCTGGGGGGCCTGGTGTGGGGCCGGAGCCCTTGGCTCTCCAGGGGGGGACCTCCTCGGCCGAGACATCCCTCCTGATTTTTATCCCCCACACGTGGGTGTGGGACCAGCCTGCTTGCATCAGCCTCGAAGTGGCTGCCTCTCCATCCACATCCTCAGCTATAGGACTTCTGCTCGCTGGGCCTCAGGCAATTCTGCAGCATGGTTGTTCTGTAGTCTAGCTGTACCTTTGAGGAGGTGGTGGGAGGATGTGAGCATGCACTTGCCTGTGCTGCCATCTTGACTGGACAGCATTATTTTGCATATTGAGATGAACTTTTGAATAATGTTCTCAACTTTTAAAATACATAGAGAGTTAGCCCTGGCCAGTGTGGCTCAGTTGGTTGAGCATTGTCCTGTGGACCGAAAGGTCGTAGGTTCGATTATCCATCAAGGCACATACTCAGGTTGCAGGCTTGATCCCTGGTAGGGGTGCATGCGAGAGGCAACCAGTCGATGTTTCTCTCCCTCTCCTTCCTCTCTCTCTAAAAAGCAATGAAAACATATTTAAAATAATACATTGGGATTTTCACAGGGATTGTTTTTTATATTTACTTTGGATACAATTAAAATATACTTTTCTATTTTCTCTTCTACAACCATAACATTTTTTCGTGTGTTGAACCCTTTCATTTCTTACAATAAAATTTTCTTGTTTATTTAAGAACTCAGCATTTCTTGTCTCGGTTTTCCAAAGCATTTATGTTTTTCTTTCTGTTGTGGGTGGGTTTTTTTTTTTAAGTCTTCTAAACAATGATTACCAAAATGTGGGAAACCACTAGTTTTTATGGTTTTCTTTTCTGGAAATTGGTACTTCGAGGTTTTTTGTCCTTGCCTTGACATTTTTCATTCCTGTTTAGAAAGCACTGCCATAGCCTTATCTGTCCCTTTACACGCTTTTTACTGGCTTGCTCATTCTAATTGCTTCATATTAACTAATTTGTTTGTTTTTTAATATATATAGTTATTTTAAAATAAAATTACAGGAGATAAAACAGTTCCAATTCCTCAATATATTTTCATTAAACCACCTGTTATCAAATACATAATAAAATAGTATAATTCATATGAAAATAAAATTCTCTAGTTATACGTTCTAGTATATCCTTGATACTCATTCCTCAGAATCACAATGGACTTAGGTTCAAGCTCTTGGAATGCCTTAGGTAAGGTGTCTTATAACCAGATTCTCGTGTGTAATAACTAAACTCCACTTTTAGAGCTCAAACGGGCTCTTCTTCATTGATAATGTTCCCCACTAGCTATTGAATGATGAGAAATGTAAAACCTTCATATTTGTTAACTCTTTGGTACTCACAGAGTTATTTCAGTTTTATAGGGAGCCCATCATTTTGTCGACAGCTTATCATAAAAGTACTCAATGAATATTTGTGGAATGAACCAAGACAAACAGCATGGTTAAAGCAACCTGCAGAAACAGGAAAAGGAGTCCGTCCGTCCCAAGGCTTCTAATTTGGTCCCATTTTCAATAAATCTTACAGCTATTGAAAAATGAATAAATAATTATGAGGCCTACCTAATGATATACACAATAGCTAAAAATTATTCAGTGCCACCACGAAATAGGTTCCATGCTAAGTATTTTAGTTTCATTCATTCATTTAATCCTTCCCACAAACAACCCTTTGAGGCACGCACTGTAATTATGTTTATTTCAAAATGAGGAAGCCAGCAAAGAGAGTTAAGTAACTCTATGTTTCAATTTTATTTTTTAATTATTGTTTACACTCAATGCTTCCCGTGTACAGCCTAGTGGTTCGACAATCACCTACTTTACAAAGTGTTCCCCCCCAATATTTTCAGTACCCACCTGGCACGGCACAGAGTTATTACAATATTATTGATTATATTCCCTATGCTGTACTTTACATCCCGTGACTATTTTGCAACTACCAATCTGTACTTCTTAATCCCTTCATCTTTTTCACCCATCCCCCCAACCTCCCTCACCTCCAGCAACCATCAGTCTGCTCTCTGTGTCTATGAGTTTCTTTCTATTTTGTTTATTTGCTCATTTTGTTCTTTAGATTCCACGTATATGTGAAATTGTATGATATTTGTCTTCCTCTGACTGACTGACTTCACTTAGCATAATACCCTCTAGGTCCATCCATGCTGTCACAAATGAGAAGATTTTATTCTTTTCTATGGCTGAATACTATTCCATTGTGTATATGTACGTACCACCTCTTCTTGATGCATGTGTCTGTTGATGGGCACCTGGGTTGCTTTCATAGCTTGGCTATTGTAAATAATGCTGCAGTGAACACATAGTATATTCGTTCGAATGACTGTTGGGGGTTTCTCTGGATATACCAGGTGTGGCAAAAGTAGGTTTACAGTTGTGAGTATGCAAACAGTTTATTCTTGTATTATCTATTAATTATTTTATTATTTTCCATATGAACAACTGTAAACCTACTTTTGCCACACCCTGTATATACCCAAAAGTGGAAACACTGAGTGATGAGGCAGTTCCATTTTTAATTGTTTGAGGACCCTCCATACTGTTTTCTGTAGGGGCTGCCCCAGTCTGCGTTCCCAACAGTGCACAAGGTTTCCCTTTTCTTCACGTCCTCAGCAACACTTGTTGTTTGTTGATTTATTGATAATAGCCATTCTTATGGGTGTGAGGTGATATCTCATTGTGTTTTAAACTAGCATTTCTCTGATGATTAGTGACATTGAGCATTTTTTCGTAGGCCTGTGGGCCATCACTATATCCTCTTTGGAGAAGTGTCTGTTCAGCTCCTTTGTCCATTTTTCGATTGGATTGTTTAGGTTTTTGATTGTTGAGTTGTATGAGTTCTTTATAAATTTTGGATATTAACCCATTTTTGGATGTGTCATTGGCAAATATGTTTTTCCATTCAGTGGGTTGTCTTTTTGTTTTGTTGATGGTTTCCTTCACTGTGCAAAAGCTTTTTAGTTTGATATAGTCCCATTTGTTTATTTTTTCTTTTGTTTCCCTGGCCCAAGGAGATGTATCAGAAAAATATTGCTATGAGAAAGGTCTGAGATTTTACTGCCTATGCTTCCTTATAGGAGTTTTATGGTTTTGAGTCTTGCATTCAAGTCTTTAATGCAGTTTTAGTTTATTATTGTATATGGTGTAAGAAGGAGAGAAGGCAGGGGTGGGTGGGTGGGTGGCAGGAGATCAGCCAAAGAATTTGTATGCATATATACAGAACCCATGGACACAGACAATAGGATGGTAAAGGCCTAGGGCAGGGAGCTGGGGCTGGCTAGAAGGGGTCAGTGGGGGAAAAAAGAGGATGCATGTAATACTTTCAACAATATTTCTAAAAATGAAGATAGTCTAGTTCCATTTTTTGCATGTGTCTGTCCAATTTTCCCAACATCATTTATTGACTAGATTTATTTTACCCCACTATATATTCTTGCCTCCTTTGTCATATATTAATTGACCATATAGGCGTGGGTTTATTTCAGGACTCTCTATTCTATTCCATTGATCAGTATGTCTGTTTTTATGCCAGTACTGTGCTGTTTTGATTACAATGGCCTTGTGGTATAGTTTGATATCAGGTAATGTGATACCTCCAACTCTGTTCTTCTTTCTCAAGATTGATATGGCTATTTGGGGTCTTTTGTGGTTCCATATAAATTTTTGGATCATTTGGTCTAGTTCTGTGAAAAATGCCATTGGTATTTTGATAAGGATTGCAGTCAATCTATAGATTGCTTTGGGTAGTGTAGACATTTTAATGATGTTAATTCTTCCTATCTATGAGCACAGTGTTTGCTTCCATTTATTTGTATCTTCAATTTCTTTCTTTATAGTCTTCTAATTTTTCAAGTACAGGTCTTTTACATCCTTGGTTAAATTTATTCCTAGGTATTTTTAAAATATATTTTTTATTGATTTCAGAGAGGAAGGGAGAGGGAAAAAGAGATAGCAACGTCAATGATGAGAGAGAATCATTGATCTGCTGCCTCCTGCATGTCCCACACTGGGGATCAAGCTCGCAACCGGGCATGTGCCCTGACTAGGAATCAAACCATGACCTCCTGGTTCATAGGTCAGTGCTAAACCACTGATCCACGCCAGCTGGGCTATTCCTAGGTATTCTTTGATGCAATTGTAAATGCATTATTTTCTTAGTTTCCTTGTCCAATAGTTCTAAGTAACTCTTTACATTCTTATCAAGGAACTGATTCATATCCATTTACAACAAATATTTTCCCCCAAACATATGGCTGGTTAATGTTACTTCTGTGTGTCTGTAAGTATCCTGTGACCGTAATGGACCAGCATTTCCAAATCTAACCTCTGTAATAGGATGGAGAAAGGAAAGCTGGTCCTGTCACTGCTCGGCTCCATACAGGGCAGACTGGACCCTGTGACTGCAGCAAAGACTGTGGGTAAATGATCGGTGCTCACTTTCCTTCCTTGGCATCCCCCGCTAGAGAAGTCCTGGGGATTTCTCTGAAACTGCCCTCGGGGAGTTTTTAAAAACCCGTGTATTTTTGAAGGTGTTCCTGAGCTGGGTCTGCAGGAACCATGTGTACTGCAGAGTCTGCAACCCGGAGCTCCGTGGCTGCTTCTGGTCGTTTCTGATCATGTGCCTTTCTTCAACTTCAACAAAATGTTGGCTGGTTCCGGTGGGAGTATTTTCTGTGGGAATTCCGGTCTTGAGACTATGTTGATTGTCCTCAAATGATCTTCTGCTAGGGTTCCTCCTCTGGGGTGATCCTCTGGGCTGGAGGAAGTGGTTGCAGAAGGCTAATTATTATGGGCATCGGAGAGGCAGCAGCAGCCAGCGACTTTCTCCTGAGGTTCTCACTAGACAGCTGAGCCTCGTACTGCCGTTGTGAGTTTTCTTTAGAAGGGATTGCTCCTTTGCCCGTCTTTGCACTTCCCTCAGGGGGTTCTGTTTGAGTTAATAACCTGAGGTCTGCTTTCTGATCGTCTTTTTCTCTGCCACAACAACAACAACAACAGCAAAATGATGGCAAGATAGTTTCTTCCAAACACTGAGTGGACTCAGGGAAATTTGTTCGGAGCCGAGTCTGTCCTTTTGGGGTTCACTGATCCAGTGCCTTGCTTGCATTTTACTGAGCACTGCTGTGCGCACAGCCCCATGGTAGGCACTTGGGGAACACAAAAGCAAAGGAGGAAGGAAGGGCTTTGCCCTCAAGAAACTCATGTTTCAAAAGGAACTTAAGTTCTAGCTGCCTGGCCCTGTGGGAAAGTGTGATGGAGGAAGTGCTGAGATGTACCCCAGAGGGCACAGAGAGGAGCAACAACCATGCAGAGTAGTTCACATGATAAGCTGTTATTTGAATATAACCTTAATCCTCATTATAAGCCACGGAAGTGGCTTGAAGGTGAAGGCAGTAAAGAAAGAAATTAGAGGACTGCCAGAGTCCTCATAACTCTATGCAATATAAGATAACTGGATAAATATATTAATGTAACTTTCCAATGTCCCCCTACTAAGAGTCATCGTATCTTTCACAATATTTCTCAAACCTACTAGTTTATTTCAGACACTGAGTGAACTCATGGAAATTTGTTAGGAGCCAAATCTGTCATTTCTCACTCTACAAGGAAAAGAAATATGGCAGATCTACAATGTAGACTTTAACCACTTTTATTTTATTAAAACATAAATTTGTACAAATATAAAATATGCATAACCTTTTTATCTCTGTACTTTTATAAACTATAAAACCAAGAGACGTATAAATTAAGTAAAAACTTAAAAATCAATCACACTTGAACTAATGAGAAGACTTGGTTTCTCAAAGACCAAATCACCAACGTTGGGACCATTGTCAGGGGAAAGATACATTTGGGCTTTTCGTTTCAGTTGTGTTTGACTTGATTGTTGTGATTTTGCATCTAATAGCCCATCACAGGCATCTGTGGCATTATTGTGGTCACCATTTTTCCTTCTTAACAAATAGCATAAATTTTGTCTGTCGATTCATTGTTTTGATGAGCAAATTCATTCAATAGTGCGCCCCTAAATACAATGCCGAAGAGAACAGAGGTCCTTAAATGTACTCTGCCACTTTTCTATTTGTAAACTATCGTAAAACATTTGTTCTTAGAATGAATTGCGACATCTTTTATGCTTTATTTAGTATAAATACCTCATTTACTTTTCAAACCCATCTATTTTGTTTTCTCTTTAGCCTATGGCCACTTAGAGATACACTACTTAGCCTTACTTCAGCATCATCATTATGCAAATTAATGCTACAAAAGAAAAGCTTTGTGTTTTCGGTTGGTAAAGAATTGTGCATGAAGAGTAGACAAGGGTGGTTGTTATCATAGTTTCCATTAAGGCCTTTCCACAGACCTAAGGGCCTGGCCCTGACGCTTTGAAGTTAATCTCTGATCACTTGGCAGCAGCTGTCTTATAAATGCAAACATGGGAGCCAAAGTCACATGGCAGTGTTCAGTCATAAATGTCATGAGATTATCTAAAATATGCTTACCTCAATATCAGCAGTTTTGATTATCAAAGTGAAAACAAAATGTTTTAATTGTCCCAGAACTCAAAGATTTTGTCTGTAGATTTCTGGTAGACAAGAACACCAGTTTGAGAAATACTGGTCTATAGAATGTTGGTCAAATACCATAGGACAAAGAAGTAGTTCCCTTATTTTTTTGTTCATTTCTCAGAAAAGATTGGTGACATTTCTGAGTATAGCAGCTGACTTCTGTCTCGTTCTCAGCCTTGACCTGTCCCCTTCACCAATGCCTACTTTGTTTCTACCCTACAAGGCTTTAGAAAGGAGTTTATAGACTAGGAGTGGGCATCAGGCCTAAACAGAGTTCAGCTAACTGAAAGTAACTAAGTGTTTTCATGTGATAATAGGATTTCCCACTGACTTTCTCTCTTTCACGGTGCCATGAACTCTTTGCGAAAGGGACTGTAGTCTTATCATGTATTGGATTCCTGGTGTGTGATACCAGCCTCGCACATAGGAGGCACTCAGAAAATGTATGCTGAGAGAACGCATGAATATTAGTATAAGAAAGTACTTAGTGGCCTGATGTACATCAGATGACATGCTCCAGTGTCTTGTTCCTGGAAGCATATGACCCATAACTTGTCTCTGTGATGAGTTAGCTGGTCCTGCAGGAAGCTAGTCTCAGCCTGCCTCGGCTCTGTTGTTGCCTCAGGAATCAGGCGAGTGACCTTCACTGCTTAGGAGTTAATATCTGGAAAGTGATGAACAGTTTCCCACTTGGCACGTTTCCTTTGGTGTCTTGGCTGTTCTTTCCTCACCCTGTCACCCTTGTGATTCAGAACCATGATCTTTTCCTTATTCACGGGAAACACACAAGCCACAGTCCAGAGCATGAGATCCTTGTCATTGCCCCACCCTCTCTGGGTACCTCCAGGCAGAGAAGTGGGGGAGAGAGCTCAGCCTGTTTGCTTTCTGATTTTGATCTGTTTGCCTGGTTCACTGTGATGATAGACTAAGGAGATAGATTGTGTATTTGTTGGAGATAGATTTTGATTCTTTAAGATCAAAGTATAGTGTTACTGGCCCTTAAAGAGTACTTCTTTGTTTAAATTATTGTTTATTTTTTTCTCCAAGATAACTTTTCCTTGTTAGCTTTTTTAAACCAACTTTTATATTTCTTATCCAAAAAAAAAAAATCATTCACCAGATAATGGGCCTTGGTTTTCATCCTGTGCTTTAGACATGTGATTTGAACACTTGGGGGAAATGTTCTGATTGGTTGGAGCCTCCAAACTGAAATAGCGTTAAGCAGAGAGCTGGGCTTTCTTATACACATGTCTGCCATTGTGTGTGTGTGTGTGTGTATGTGTGTGCGTGTATATATATGTGTGTGTGTGTGTGTGTGTGTGTGTGTGTGTGTATTGCTACTGGTAGTGAAGGACAGACAAAACTGGCCATGCCAAAGGTTAGCTGCTTCATATGCTAACATGTTCTGTAAAATGGATCTAGCCAGAAGAAGCTGGGAACTGAACTGTTTATCTAGTGAGCTGTGTGGTTGAGAGAAAATCCAGTGACTTTCTGTGATTAGGGAATTTTTTTGTCTCAACAATTAAAACTCGCCTTCCACCTCATTGCCTTCAGGCCTCTACGTAGCTCAGAAGAGAATTTGGAATTTGGAAATGTAAATTGCAGTGGAATTTTACTAAAAAAGTAAACAGGGAAACAAAATGCTCTGTAGATAAGAACTAAATCTAAATAAATGCTTACATCTAAGTAAATGCTTAAATACTTGCTGTTTCATTGTATACTGGAATCTGAATACATTGTCATTAGTCCTTAAAGTAAGACATGCTTCTGTTGGCCCCAGTGCTCCTATCAAATGTAATGCTTTCAGTATCATAATTTATATTCTTATTTTTCCCCTCGTTTCATAAAAAAATAATATGGTTTGCTTTGAAATAGCCTGGGGTAAGTCAAGGGATACAACTAGGAAAAATTTTATTAAAATTGTATTAATATAAAGAATTGTAAACAGTAACATGACTCATGAAACAAACAAAACACCTGATGTTATCACATGTATCTGTAATAGAATGATGATAGAATAGCGCACATTGTGGTGTTGGATATGAGTTTGTATAAGCGTGTGTGCCTTACACAGGTAGACACAGAATCTGTCTCTCCAACTGTAGTAACTGGAAGTGTCTCACATTTTCAGTTATTTGAAAGAACCGTCTGCTCTTGTATTGAATATATAATGCATCGATGCTACCTGCTTCCAAGTAAGAATGTGCTCCTCACATATAATTTAAAGGTACTCTCTCAGGAATATAAATGACTATCCCTACACACTCACTATTTGAAATAACAGGGAATCAGCCTGAATGATCTACAGTTGATTAGATTCAAGCCCACAAGAGGCTTTAACTCAAAGCCGAGACTGTGTTTTCTTGGTTGAATGACACTACGACCTGTAGTAGGACTTGGGCAGCAAAATAGCAGGCAATAAAAGAATCTTTATATATATATATATATTTTATTGACTTTTTACAGAGAGGGTGTGAGAGAGATAGAAACATCGATGAGAGAGAAACATCGATCAGCTGCCTCCTGCACACCTCCCACTGGGGATGTGCCCGCAACCAAGGCACATGCCCTTGACTGGAATTGAACCTGGGACCTTTCAGTCCGCAGGCCGACGCTCTATCCACTGAGCCAAACCAGTTAGGGCCAATAAAAGAATCTTTCCCAGCATTAGGACTGGGTAATGTTGACCCCCGTGAGGTTGTCCTTGAAGGCAAAGACCATGTCTGCCTTGGATGTGTGTTCCTAGGGTGTCACACCGCAGCTGCTACATAATAGGCACCCCCAAAATCATGTGACCATCATTTAAAAAATTGGTGCCTAAATCACTGAGTTATGTCTCAAAAATCGACTACATAAATTGTGAACCGCTTCTTTGCTCGAACAGGGAGAAGATCCAATTTATTCGAACGGAAGGGACCCCAGGATTGGTGCGTCTTTCCAGTGATGCAGACCTTGTGATGTTGCTGAGGTAGGTGACGCTCATTCTTGAGCTAGAAAGGGTCTTATTATCAGGTGTCAGGAGCATTTTAGAAAATAATTTGACAGCACCCGGTAGCCTTTATTCTTGAGTTCTTGGGGGATGCTCACTTCCAGAGGTGGATGCTGGTGTAGTGGTCCTTCATTCCGGATCGCCGTTCCCATCACAGAGATGTCTGATTGGTTTTGCCCTGCTGGTCGAGGAGGTGGCATTAGAGCAGGGGAGGGTCTGTAGAGGCCAATACACGGAATGTCCCATTCACAGAATGGAGCAGAAGGGTAGATATAGCTTACCCCTTCAGCGAAGAAGAGGTCATGTTTGTATTTTCTTTCAGATTGTGTGTGTGTGTAAATTGTGCTCGGTCCCCTTTTGCTGATTCAGTAATGTTTATTTACTCTATGGTTTTGAAAGTTTAGGTCTGGGAAATCAGATCAAGTTGAAATTTGGTCTCTGGTCCTCACTTTCAACTTGATAGCCCTTCATAAAACCGACCAATTGTGTTTTCTTTGCTGTTGGTTAGAGTACCTTTGGTCTTAAATTTTAGAGTGGTTTCAAGGGGAAATAGCCAGATTTCCAAAGCTCTTTTTATTTTCAATATTACCCTTCAAATGGAGGAGGCCAGAGTAGAACAATGCTTGCTCCCCCCAGTGGTTGGGACACCCCACCAATGTGACCTCCATAGAATGAAAGGGCAAATCATGCTGAGCCATGTCAGTCAATATTTTATTTATCCCAGAGTGCTAACAATCTCATTCATGTTATTCATAATGATCTTGACCTGAACCATTTCTAACTGCCTACTTGATAGTTGCCATATTTTAAAAACTAAAGCCAAAGCGTTAGTTTCTTTTACTGGATTTTTGGAGCATAATTCATTGGGATATATTCACTTTCCATAAAGATTTCATTTCACTGGATTCTGAATAAGACCTATGGTAGAGGGGTTCCTTGACCGCAAGAGGGTGAGCCTTGCCCATGGTGTACTGAGCTAGTTCTGAAAATAGGACAGGCTATGCCAGACAGTCAGGAAGACGATTCGTCAATTAATATGGAGTATGGTGTTTCTTCCATAGTTTGGTTGGAAATATTTGGATGATCAAATGTGTTTATCATTTTAATAATGCAGTGACGCAGTGTATTAGTTGTGCTGCTTAATAAATGATCTTTAATGTTTACTGAAACTTTTGGGGATATCCTTAGCTCTTTACTTTTAATTTTACTTTGGAGTTAGAATAATTTGAAATAGTGACTGTGAACTCAAGCAACAGATTTGTTGCTAACAGGGGAAGACTGCCTGTTTTTATACTTTGTCTATTTCTTAAAAAGAGAAATCACTCCTGGTCCAGTGGACTTGATTATCAGCAGGCTGCAGTGTAGAGATAGATGGCACAGCTCTGGGAAATGATTCCATTCAAAAATAAAGCTGTGTCAGGCTATTTTCCAATAGAGATATCATGGAACCTGAGAGTTCTTAAATGACCTTGCTGCATCTGTTATTGATAATTCTAGTTCATATATTCTTGCACTAACTCAACTCATGTAAAAAAATGTTCCTCTGTTAGAGCTCATATAGGAAATGATTGATAAATTTGGCTACATTTGAATTTTAAAATTTACATAATGAAAGACACCATATATGAAGACATAAAGGTAACAAACTAGAAGAATATATTCATAAGACATAAAAATGATATCGTAAGTACATAAAGAATGCCTTTAAATTAATTTAAAAGAAAAATGGGTGAAGGCTAGAAAAAGGCATTTCATAGAAATTGAAGCAGCAATAGCCAGTACACTTATGGAAAGATGCTCACAGTCATAAATTGCAGTTTCAAATAATGAGATACTAGTTCACACTGTTTGATTTGAAAAAAAATCAGAAGCCTGATAATTCCAATTGAGAAATGGGGCCTCTTTTATTGCCTGGACGTGGTGGGATTGCCATTTCTAGACCCTCTTCGGAATACAGTTTGGCAATGTTATATATAGTTGAAAAGGCATCTGCATTATGACTGAGCAATTCTAATTTTAGATATGTTACCATGTTTACGCTAAGGAACTCTTTTACATATGCCCAAGGTGTTCACTGCACCATTATTGATAAAACCACAAAGTTGGGGAAAAGTAAATATTTGTCAAAGGAGATAGGGATAAATAAACTTGGTTCATAGAATGACCTGCTGCATAGCAGGTAAAAATAATAAACTACATCCTTATGCACAGACAAATCTCAGAATTATATTGTTGAACAAAATGTCCAAGGATGCTATGTACATATACCCATTGTAATTTTTAATGGTGCATTAGGCAAAGCTATATATTTTTTATCTGTGCCTATGTGTTGCTAAATATAAGACTATGGAAGGATACCTATTAAGGTCGTGAGAGAGAACAAAAGGCACTTCATATACATACTTGCATATACACATATATATACACATATATATATACACATATATATATACACACACACACACTCATATGCATATATATATATATATATATGTACGTAAATGTACACATAACACAGATGTACAAGTATGCATGCATGTTTGTCTGAAGTAAAAATAAAGCGCAGGTGTAGATTTCTGAGGAGAGGGTGCTAATCCCTACTCTACAATTACGTTAGCTAGGACTTTGTGGTAGCAACTGTTACGTGGGACTTCCCACTAGTGATTCCCTTTAAAATCACATTATTCAATGACTACTGACTTACTGAAAAAGAGAAATGGCCATTTCAGGGCTTAATTAGGCATTAAACATATGATTACTTACCGCTTCTGTTCCCAAACCTTCTGACTTCTATAGTTTAAAAGTGGAAAGATGGCTTTAAAAATATCTTGTTTAAAAGTGCCTTTGCTACAGTGGCTGGTCCCACAGATGTGTGCATGTGGATGAAGAAGGACAGAAAGGCTATCGAGTTGTCATTGCTACCACCCGGGGTTTCCCAGCCTCGGAAATGTAGCCGCTGTGGGCTGGATATGCCTTTGTGACAGGGAGCTAGTCTGTGCGTTGTGAGATGTTTATCGGCATCCTGGCCTCTACCCACCAGAGACCAGAAGCACCCCCTCTCCCAGTTATGGCAACCAAAACGGCCTCCAGCATCACTCAGAGTCCTCGGATGGTGTGGGGAAGGGCAGCCTTGCTGGGCTCAGAAGCAGTGCCTTGGGGTACCTTTCCTTAAACCCCTACAAGGTTAAACTCTTGCCTCTTTTTCTGAATGTCTTCTGGAAACAAGGAGCAGGTTTTAGATTTGGCCAAGTATAAAGGAAACCTACTTCCACCTCTTAATTAAAAAACTCTTTATGGTTGTTTTCATTCTATTTTAAGTGTTTGTTTGAGTTAGTGCAGTGGTCGGCAAACTGCGGCCCCTTGAGTGTGGCTCTTCCACAAAATATCACGTGCGGGCGCACACGTACAGTGCGATTGAAACTTCGTGGCCACACTCAAGGGGCCAAAGAGCCGCATGTGGCTCTCGAGCCGCAGTTTGCCGACCACTGAGTTAGTGCAATCAATACTGCTTTTCCTTATCATCATCTGTATGATATGGGATTCCAGGATACCAGATATCTGCTGACTGGCTTTTAGAAGACTAGTGGAAACAGCAGATACGGGGTTGGGTAATCTAACATCAAAACCCTCACATTGGAAAACCATTATGAAGCTAGGGGGCTGATTATTTAGGAGCTATTTTGTTTTCTCTTGCTTTTAACGCTCCTTTTAAGTCCTGAGCTTCGAAGGCTGAGAGCCGCTGTCTGTCTCTCAGATGAAGCTGTGACACATGCTTCGTGTATCCAGAAGGGGCTCTCAGTAGATGTCTGTTGTGTTGGAATCTTATTCCCAAATTAAAACACCCAGGTTCTCTTGCACACGAACATGTGAACTCACACTCACACATTAAAGTGGCAAAACAGAAACGACATTGTCCGACGTCGGTAGGAAAACAGACAAGTAGCCACAGGTTCCTCAGGAGCGGCCGCAGCAGCCAGTCTGTGCGGGGACTGGCCAGCGGGCAGAGGGACAGCGCTCCCCGTGGGACGTGGGACGGGGACGAGACCTCGGGTGGGGCGGGCCAGGAGGAGAGAGTGACTGTCTTAGCTGGAAACACGGCTTTTCCCCCACCTCGTTGGCTAAAGTGCGCATTTTGTTTCTTGTTTTTCCCCAGTTTATTTGAAGAAGAGATAATGTCTTATGTGCCTCCACATGCCTTACTCCACCCCAGCTACTGTCAGTCCCCGCGCGGCTCCCCTGTGTCCTCTCCCCAGAACTCGCCAGGTGAGTCCACCTGCAGCTCCCGGGTTCTCCGAGGAGCGAGCCCTAAGTCAGAGGTTGTGTTCTACGTCGGGGCCAGTGCAGGGACATTCGGGTGCATCTTAGGGCCAGCCCGGGTGCATGCCACATGGCACGCTCTGTCCTCTGGAACTGGCTTGTCTCCCGGGGATTCATGCTGACAGGAAGGTAATGACATTCCGGAATAGCAAGGTAAAGGCTCGCCGTGCGGCCTAGTCAGAGACAGAACTTACTCTTCATTCGGCGGTGCCCAATATGCCTTGGAAAACGTTAGGGCACAGAATACTGTCTTAGCTTTTTGCATTTAAAAGGTTTTAGTTAGGAGGCTGCTTCAAGGAATAATAAAAAGAAATCTCTACTTTCGAGAAATAATAGAGAATTGAAGCTGGTCAGCTTCAGGGACTTGGAGAGTTTTCCCTGCAGTAGTCACTGCCTGCGCTGCATGGGACAGCGAAGGACGCGTGGGCAGACAGAACGTGTGACCGATGAAACAAACGAACATGTTTAAGTTCAAATTCCTTTTGAAGGAGGTATGTTGTGAATGAAGGAGTGACTGGATGAATGAAGGAGTGACTGGATGAATGAAGGAGTGAATGGATAGATGAGCAAATGAATGAATGAATGAATGAATGAATGAATGAATGGTAGAAAATGCAGCTTAGCAAATGAGTGTTTTTTAAAGGTGGGTAGTCATGATGTTGTAAATCAGCTGTATTATCCTCATTATAGGCAATGCATTGTTCACACTTTAACAGCTTTCAGAATTTAAAACTGTTACTAGGAATCCACACTCCATATGTATTACGAAGAGCTGCTCTGTGTTCGTTGATATGTAACATGTGTTTTCACATATTGTTGTGATAATGAAGCTACAGCCGACTTGAATACCTCAAACAGGAAAAGGTTCATTTACCGCGGATTTATTGAGCATCATCTATGAGCCAAGCACTGGTGCTACAACGATGAATAACACACTCTCTGCCTTTGAAGGATTCATAGTGGGCCAGTGAGTCAACAAATGACTCTGTAAAGCTCTGTGGTCTGTCCTGTATTGAAGAATGTGTGGGAACACCGATGTGGGAACACGTCTTCCCTTAAGACTAGGGGTGGGGTGTTTAGGGAAAGATGAAGGTACCAGGTATGAAGGGGGGCCCTGAAGAACGATGATGGGAGTTTACCAGGGAGACCAAAGGAAGAAGGGCCTTCATGGCACCGAAGCATGAAAACAGTTTAGGGCAAATGGATAGGGCAACGTGAAGGCAAGTTCCCAGAGCTCAGACTGGAAGATAGACTAGGGCAGTGATGGCGAACCTTTTGAGCTCGGCGTGCCAGCATTTTGGAAAACCCTAACTTAACTCTGGTGCCGTGTCATATATAGAAATTTTTTGATCTTTGCAACCATAGTAAAACAAAGACTTATATTTTTGATATTTATTTTATATATTTAAATGCCATTTAACAAAGAAAACTCAACCAAAAAAATGAGTTCGCGTGTCACCTCTGACACGCATGTCATAGGTTCACCATCACTGGACTAGGGCCTGTGGGTCATCGATGCCTTACCTTGTAGTCCATGTGCAGCCCCTAAAAATCTATAAACAGAGGAACGTCCTGTTTTACAAAGACCAGTTTGGTGGCGAGACAGAGGATGGATTAGATAATGAGAGACTAGAATCAGAGAAACTGTTTGGAAGGCTGTTGTGTTAACCCAGGTGACATGCTAAAGAGCTGGACTGGTGACGATAGAGAAAAGGGAATTAATTCGAAAGACACGTAGGAGGTGGAGATACCAGGACTTTGAGTTCAGGTAAGGAAGATTCTGAGGTCCCAGCACCCAGATTGCTAGGCAGACGGTAACCCCATTTACCCAGAAAGGAAAAGGATTGGACTGGAGGGGAGCGGAGATGAGTTTGGTTTGGACATGTTTCCTGAGGAATCTTCGGAGATATCCAGGCACAACTGGAGAAGACCGCCATGGAGCTCCGGAGAAGCTGGCTGGGAACACAGGTGTGCAGGTGGCAGCGGGACCCAGCATGAGGGGAGAGGAACGAGGGAAGACAAGTCTATGGAAAGAAGGGAAAGGAGGGATGGTCACATGAGAAACCCATGTTTCAGTGATGGGCGGAGAGAGAGAGCGCAGGGGAGAGAGCCAAAGGATTTTGGAACAGAATTAGGAAAGTCTTTTCAGGGAAGCCAGGTTTCAAGGAGGAGGGAGCGGTTAACCGGGCCACATCTTCAAAGGAGTCATGAAGGATGAGTCTGAGAAGAGGCCGTTAAATTGGAAATTTATGAAATTGGGTATGGCCTTTGCCAGGGCAGTTTCCATGAAACCATCGGTCACAGACTGGAATGTGACCGGTGACAGAATGATAGAGGATGTCAGGTGGAAGCCAGGAGGGTAGACTATTGTTTTCACCAAGTGTGAAAGGAGAGAAAAATAGGACAGTACCTGGAAGGAGAAGCGGCGTTCAGGAGGGGGTTTTGGGGAAAGCTGAGCGTCTGTGTGTCAGGCACACACAGGTCAAACGATGTGGGTGGGAAGAGAGTGGCCCCTCGAATGGGGTGGAGCAGCAGGCGGCACAGCCCAGGCCGGGGGCAGGCAGGACCCTGGGGGCCCAAGCACAGGTCAGCTTGGGAACAGAGCAGGGACACCAGTTTGGACGAGACAGGTTGGGAAGACAGAAGTAGGTGACACAACAGGTAAGTTTCAATGTTACATAGACGTTTGATGCCAACGTCCAGGGGAGAAATTGCTGTCATTCACAGCTGGCCTTCGTCTTTGTCAACCATGTGTGACGTTGGGCGATCCACTCCTCCCTGGCCTTGAATTTCTGTCCTGTAAAATGGGAATAATAGTGGTCGCCTCCCCTGGTTACTCGGAGGAAACCTCGCTGGAGAACACCATCCCAAGCATCCAGTGCATATTCGTTTATTCCTTTTTTTTTTCTTTTTGGAAATAGGATCCTGAAAAGTAGCATTTGTCAATATTTGAGCCATTAATAACTGCAGCATATCAACCCATTTCTTCCTGATGGGCAGGGCCGGCCGCCTAAATAGTTAATCATTCTGACGGGTCTTTATCGTCGCTGGGGCCCAGGGTGGCGCTCAGTTGGGTTGTCCCTCTCCGGGTGCTTCGTGGGTACAGAAATGAAGCCGTGCGGGTTGTCACTGATTCCAGCCAACGTTCTCCTCCCAGGCCTTTGCTGAGGCACCCTCCCCAGAAAAGGTAGATCTCGGGGTGTCCCTCTGAACCCCCTCCCCGGAGGCGCAGGCCAGGAGACTGGCCAAGCATCTCGAGGCTCGTGTGGACATGCGATGTGATGCCTCTATCGATCACTTCATTTCATCGCCCCTCACCATGGCCATGAGGAGCCCCTGGTGGGACTAGCACGCCTCCTGGAAGCAGGTGTGGGATTACGTTCCAAAGACGAAGAGAACCCAGGCAGAACCCCCTTGCCAGCAGTGCTAGTGGCGGCTGTAACCCAGGGAGAACCGTCCCCATGCTCTGGCCCCCCGGGGTCCAGTGGGTGTGGTTGGTCCCTACAGTCGGCTGCACTGCCCGGCCCGTGGGGTCACTAACTGATGCCACGTGATCCACAGGGGGACCCGCTGGCCGCCTTCCTCCTGTTCCTCCAGGTGAAAGAGCCTCTCCTTCTACCGGTGTTTCCCAAGTTTTCGTGAAAACACTTCCGAGGGGTTCTGAGAGGCTGTCTGGTCCTCCTTGCGACTAGAACGCCACCCCCTGAGGGTGTGGGGATGATGTTGTGAAAATCACAATGATCATGAATTTTAATGATCTTCTCGGAGCCCTAGGACCCCGTCAGCTGTCCATGTTTCCTTATCTGAGCTCGGGACAGTCCAGGGCAGCGGGGAGGGGCTCCGCCAGCGGGGACTCGCTGCTCTTTAGCTGTGAGAGCGCTGCTGAACACCTGTCCCCATGTTGGAGCGGGAAGCTTGGCTTTCCTGGGACCTTAGACACCAGTCCCAGCCTTCGCGCCCTCCGCCCCAAGGCAGAGCCCTTCCCAAGCACCGTATGGTTTGTGATGTCCGATCCGGGCCCAGGAGGAGACTGAGGGGCCGTAGGAGGCTGGGCATTTCTAGGAACTTAGATGCAGCAAATCCCCCATTTAACGAATACTGTGGGAGGCGTGCTCACGCCTGTGAACGTTCCCGTCACCTAAGCTCTGAGTGCACGAGGCACTTGGCTGTTTGAGGGACCGTCGCACGGCGCTGGCGGTCCTTGGCCAGACCTGGGCCATCTGGAAGCAACAGCAGCCCAGGTCACAGGCAACCAGAGAGCACTGAGGAGCCACGTGGGTCTTTTCTGGAGCTCGTCTTGAGGGCCTGGGGTGGGAGAGGGAATGATTTCTCCGACCCCATGGGGGATTCTCTCGTCCTCTCTCTTTCTGAAGTCTTAGCATCTTGGCTGCTGCTCATCTCATCGCCTGTTCTTCCCACAAACATCCTGTCTGTCTCTCTCCCTCCTTTCCTCTCTAATCCCCTCTCCCTTCCCCCATCACCTCACTCTCCCTGGAGTCGCTCTGCACTTGTTCTAGAAATGGGGTTCCACCCCTTCTCTTTACTCTGCCCCCCCAGGTGATCTGGGAACCAGATGGTACAACTGTAGGTGTCCCTTGTGGGGGATGGGGACCTGTGGTTCCAGAAACAAGGGGAAGGGAAGCCGAGTATGTCGGTCACAGCTAAGAGGTGGTGGTGGTGGTTGTCGCTCGTCTCCCTGTCCCCCACCCCAGTCCTCTCAGGGGTGCCTGTCACTGGCATGCCCTTTTGCTCTCCCCTTTTAAAATCCACCCTGGTCTGAGAGGCCAGACTATCCAAGGGTTTTTTTAAAAAAACAAATAGTATGTAAATGAAAGCATGAGCCGGCTCAAAACAATGACCTGAAGGCCTGTTCCTCTTGGGGAATAAAGCAAAAATGTGAAGACTGCAGTGTCTGTGCTTCTAGCCAGCTAGTCTGGAGGTGTGAGTGTGTGAATGTGTGTGTGTTTGTGTGTGTGTCTGTGTGTGCGTGTGGTTTTCCCTGTAAATTTCCATTGCGGAGCTATGTTCCAGAAGATGGAGTTGCCCAGAAATTACTGCACAGCTTGATAGTCTGTTCTCATTCACTGACAGAATTTTTTGAAAATGTCATAGAGATTTTTTTTTTTTTTAGAAAGTGAACCAGGGTAGGAATGAGCTCTGAGCCATCCCCATACAGCGGCCTGGGGCCACGCGGGACCAGGCTGAGCTCGCTCCCCATCCAGGGCTGCTAGTCCTCAAGGCAGCCGGGGTTCCTGGGGGCACATCCGGATAATCAGAAGGGACCCAGGCTTCTTAGAAGTTTGATGCAGAGATTTTCCTGGTATCACCCCAGGGATTTTTTCAGGTGGAATCCTGGAGTTGCTATGTGATGATGCAGGTTTGTAACAGTACGTAGAAATAGGGCGGCACTAGATGGAGGGACTGTAGGTCTGCCAGGAATGGTAAAGAAAAAAGAACCCTACTGTCTGTTACTGAAATTTCTTCCTGCAAATAATTGATGTAGCGCTGACTACCCTATGAAGTCACCCTTCATTGGGTCACTTCCTGAATGTAACAGCGTCCTCTCTGAGTCTGACTTCCCTGTTCAAGTCCGTAAAGACCGTGAAGTCGCTCTGGGTCGGAGCCTTGGATCCTGGAGCCTCGCGGGGAGCTGTGGCCGCGCAGTGCCGCTCACTCCGCTCCCAGAAAGATCATGTTTTATTTCCACAGCGGAAGTACCGGCGCTCCTGCCCTGGAATTTCTTGGCAGTTGCACCTGACGTGCATTAGGAGTCTGACAAGGGCCAGCGGCCTAATTCCCTGTAATTTCTAAGCCGTGAAGTAATGGGTAAATGGTTTTTTCATGATAGAACTATTAGCGGAAGCATTTCTTGCCTTTAACGACGTCTGTCCCCAGAGTTTCAGTAATTGAGTCACTTCGGCTGGAGCATCAGTGGAGTCAGAGCTGTTTTATTGAGGCCCGTGTTGGTGCTGATGAGTGCATTATGGGACTCCCCACATTCTCGTAAGCATCTCAGGTTATGCCAGCAGCATAAGATGGGCTGTGGTGTTTCTGTTTAAGGAATGAACTCCTAAAGAATCACGTTTCTTTTGAGCCTGGATGATTTTCATGTGGTGCTGTGTTCTTCCTTTCCTCTTCCACGATCATGCTCTCGAACACGGATTCATGAGTCTGCTCCGAGCTGTCTGGGTTTACTGGCCGGCTTTTCTCAGCCGGCAGCACTGACAGCCTCATGCTGCACCCCTGAGTGGGCTTGGGGCACGTGCTGCCCTGTCCCTGGGCGTCCAGGAGTGTCGGTCCCTGGATGCAGATGCTGCCCAGGTGTTTTGTGGATACCTTTGCCCTCCCAGGCGGGGAGGGGGTGGCGGATAATGGTCCTCAAGCTTGGAGTTGGTGGAGAGCCCTATAAAACACTGAGCCAGGCCACACCCCCAGGAGTCTGATGTCGTGTCTTGGGTGTGGCCTGGCCAGGGAGGTTTTTAAGCTTCCCAGGTGATCTAATGTGCAGCCGAGCTGTGGGGACCACTGCCAAGGAGTCCCTTCTGCATCCCAGACACTTAGGTCGAGGTTATTGGTTTTCTTTGTGACACAGCTCTTAGCTCTGTGGGTAAGAGTCATAGCTATGCAGACAGACCTCTGGGCATATCGATGATCAATAGCAGTGTGACTGACACCCGTTCCTAAGCCCCAGCGCAGGCCCCGGGCCCTCGGTGCCCAGCCCCATGCAGACAGTGGCAGGCACCAGCCTCCCTCCCCACACCCCGCCCACCAGCCTCCCTCCCCACACCCCGCCCACCAGCCTCCCTCCCCACACCCCGCCCACCAGCCTCCCTTCCCATGCTGCTTTGGGTATCAGACCTGGCTCAGACCCCACACCCACCATTCACTGGCATGTGACTTCCGTTGCCTTAGTTACAGTGGTGATGGTGGGAAGGGTAACAATGCCTGCTCCCTAGACTTGGGAGGACTCGCCAGGATTCTCTATGCAAAGCGCCTGGTCCCTAAGGCATAGCAGGCACCTAACCAGCAAAGGGCAGTGGTATTGTTCTAACAACTTTATTTATTTTTTAAATGTTTTTATTGATTTCAGAGAGGAAGGGAGAGGGAGAGAGAGAGAGAAAAGAAACATCAATGGTACGAGAGAATCACTGATCGGCTGCCTCCTGCATGCCCCCCACTGGGGATCGAGCCTGCAACCCGGGCATGTGGCCTGACCTATAATCCAACTGTGACCTCCTGGTTCATATAGGTCAATGCTCAACCCCTGAGCCACACAGGCCGGGCCTAAAAACGTTGTATTAGCACGAGAGTTCCTGCTTCTCTCCTTCCCTGCTGGTACCCATTCTCATTTCACATGGCACATGTTCCCCTCCGTCCCCACCCTTCAGCCAGGCTCACCGTGCCTCAGGCCTCCATGCAACTGCTCCTAACGGGCCTCCACCCCATCTTCTCTCCTTGCCACCCTGCCTCCCACTGCTCACTGCATCGGGCCCAGGCTCCTCAGCCGTGTTTTCAATTCCTCTCATAGTTTGGCTCCAACCTTCCACTGCTTTCCCTCCCCACTCACTCCCCCGAGCTCCCCTCTGCTCTGTGAGCGGGTCTCCCCGTGTCTGCTGACCACGCTCACAGGGCTTATTGAACTCAAGCTGCCGCCGTAGAGGACAGATCTCCGGGGTAAAGGCCTGGCTCCCTTGTCTTCCCCTTTGTTCTCTGTCATCCTCATTCACTGTCCCTTTCCCATAACCCTGATCTCAGTGCGCATCCCGCGGCCAGGCAGCTGTGCCAGTGTGTGGCTGTGGCACCGTGGAGCGCACGCTTCCTCTGATGGAGCAGCGGCCCGCCTAGCCCCAGGAGAGTGCACGCCAGCGGCTGCAGGAGCTCCCGACATTGTCCGGAGGAAATACGGATTTTTTTACTTGAAATCTCCTCATTTTTAAATGCTGAAAAGTTAATTTAAAATCTTTAAAAATGATTTTAATGCAAACAAGATGGATCACTAGGTCTGGGTCCAGCTCCAGGGCCATAGTCCTGTCCTCTGCTTTATAGTTGGCACGCCATCGAGGTTAGGACTTAATCACGTGTTCTCCAATTGTTGGACAGGTTTTATTGCTGACTTCCCAGCCACGGTGCCCACTTTGGGAACCCTGTCTGACTCATTGTGAGCTTCCCTTGCTGAATCTAACATGGTATTAGCAATGAATGACCACCACTGAGCTGATTCATTCATCAAAGAAATACTTAATGGGCTTACTCTGGTGCAGCATGTCTGTTTTCTGGTTTCTCTCATTGTGTTGTGAAATCTCTGGTGGAAATTTCCAGTGTTCTTGTCAGGGCCCTGACTCCCATTTTCATCACCGATTCTGTATCCCGGCGTGTTGGTTAGATACCTTCAGACCCAAAGCCAGAGTTTTCTATGGAAAGAGGAACTGTTACTTCTACATTTTATTAATGATACTTGTCATATGATGAGATGTTTTTTTAAAAAATCTTTAGGTAATCTGCAGATAATCACAGTACGTGGCACATATTAAGAGAAGCAGGGGCTGTGTGGAGGTGGGCAAAGGTGGGGGGAAACGGGGGACATCTGTAACAGTGTCAACAATAAAAGCAATAAATACGTTCACATTGTTATGCAAAAAAAGAATGCAACAAAGGCAGTCTTATTTACTCTGTGCAACCAGGAGACGTGCCTTCAGCAGTTATGTCTGAATCCTGTTTTTACATCCAGATTATTCTACCCTGCGGCATCAAATGCGTGCAATTATGCGTCTGAAGCAATTCCTAGTTAGGGTGCATACCCAAAAGAAGTTTCGTAGGTTTTCCATGGAGTGAAGGATGGGAACTCACTGCTCTTGCTGTAGACACCGCATACTTTTCACATGATAACTTCCTGTCTAATTGCCATGATATCATCTCAGCAGCCAGCAAAGATATTCCGCCCTCCAGTCAGCACTGGGCATGAGTAATCCAGCTTGGCTTGCAGCAGCTTGGGCTGAAAGGGGAACATATTTGACGAACACATGGCACCATCATAACTACCCAAACGGCTTTGTTCTTTTCGACCAGCATGCCACCAAGAAACGCAGGGGCTGTTGGGGTGGGGAAGGGTGGGGGGGAAGGGGGACATCCGTAACAGTGTCAACAATAAAAGAAGTCAATACATTCACATGGTTCTGCAAAAGAAAAAGAATGCAACAAGTGGCAGTGTTGTTTGCGTAAGCTCTATGCAGCCTTTAACCTGGAGAGTGGGAAGCTGCAGGAGCTGAACGCGTTGATGGCCCCCTTTCACATGTTCCCTCCGGTCTCAGCTCTGATGATGTGTGTTCATGGTGACATGATGCAAAGCCAACCCTCTCTCTCTGTGGTTTGCTGTAGGTACGCAGCGTGCCAATGCCCGGGCACCAGCCCCTTACAAGCGAGACTTTGAAGCCAAGCTGAGGAACTTTTACAGGAAGTTGGAGACTAAAGGATACGGACAAGGCCCAGGGAAATTAAAGTAAGTCAGAGCGAAACCAGCACAGGGTCTGCTGATGATGAGAGGATGGGGTGCAACTGGGCGTGGTTTGGGGCGGACGACCACCTTGATTTTAGTCGGTGGAATTATTTTGGTGTCTGTACGTGGCAGCACCATACATAACACGGTTCTGGCATTGAGCACAATTAAGCTTAAGGTTTTAAAGCAAACAGTGTAGAAACGACCACATTCCATGTAAAAAATGTTAAGGAAAAGTACGAGCTGCCCAGTGGTTGAGCACCGACCTATGAACCAGGAGGTCACGGTTCGATTCCCGGTCAGGGCACAGGCCCGGGGTGCAGGCTCGATCCCCAGTGGGGGGCGTGCTGGAGGCAGCCGATCCATGACTGTCTCTCATCGTTGATGTTTCTCTCTCTCTCTTCCATTCTGACATCAATAAAACTGTATTTAAAAAATGATAATAATAAAATTTTAAAAATGACAAGCTGATTTACTTTTTCCCCTGAAAAGGACCTCTGTTGGCTCAGCGTGGACTCGTTGGCTCTGAGGCTGTCACGATGTCCTGCATCGCTCAGCACTGTCTCTGAGCCGACCCGAGTGCGGGCACCATGCTCAGCCATGTCGCTCTGTGAACTCAACTTCACTTGTCCGACGGCGCACCTCGTGAACGTTGTTTCTGCCTGTCTTCCTTCACCTCCATTTAAATGGGAAAATGGAAGCGGCCTCACGATGAGTGGGCAGATGCTCATTCTCTACGTGCCCCCCTGCCCTAATCCCCCCCGCAGCCTGCGCCAGGGCCTCACCGAGGTCACGTGCCCCCTGAGAGAGGACACGGGAGGGAGGGTCGCTACTGCAGTCCCACCACGTTCCGGATACCCGAGAAAGGGTCCAGGGGGCAGCCCACAGCCCACGGCTCGCCACCCCCCAGGAGGGCTCACTTGGCTAAGTTAGCCGGTCCACTTCCCTCACCTCAGAAAACACCAGCCCCTCCAACACCATGCCTCAGAGCCTTCTCTCCTGATGTTTCTCTTACGAAGCTCTTGATCTAGCTTTCATCCCTTAGCCTCCACATTACCTCCCTTTCCATGGCTATTGTCACTACAGGCAAATTGGTATGTGCTCAGGGATGACTTCAACTGTCATTAGGACAAGTGGGTTCATGGGCCACGCGTATCAGTCGTTTGTATCTGTCACTTAGGGAATCTCAAGATTCCCTTAATTTAAAAATTAAGTCAAGCACAGTGTCCTCCTCTGCCTGGGAGGACACTGAGAATTTTTTTCCTTTTGTTCTCACGGTCAATTCTCTAGGCACTTTAGTACCTCAATTCCTTGTCTAGGGGCACTCGGGCTCCAACCATGACCTTCTGGGGCTGTTCTTCCTTTACTCAGCACAGGGTTGTGCCTGTGATGTTGCCCATTATCCTTGGATAGATGGACTTGACCACTCAGAGGGCCTCTCGGTGTTCGCAGGTCATAGGTGGGGTGCCCCGTTGATCAGCGCTCCTCTTACGCAGCAGTTGCTGGCAGAGAGCGAAGGCATGAAGTCACTCCTTTTTGCCTCGTTAGTTATGGTAAATGGAAATGAAATGGCAAGCGCCCAGTCCTAGAAAGATAAGGATTAGGCAATAACCTTTTTTATTTTTTTTCAAATTGTCTCCTTCTGGACAGGTTAATCATCAGAAGAGATCACTTACTCGAAGATGCTTTTAATCAGATCATGGCCTACTCCCGAAAAGACCTGCAGAGAAATAAGCTGTACGTCACCTTCGTCGGGGAGGAAGGGTGAGTGGCACAGAGAAGTGGCCCGGGGAGCGCAGGCTGGGCTGCAGGGCGGTGTCTCACCACATCCTCGCTGCGGTCGCCTGAAACAGGAAACCCTTCTGGCAGGAAATGCCGCTCTCATACACTGAAATCTCGTGGCTTTTTTTTTTAAAGTCCTCTGGTTTTTAAATTATTTGGCATAGAAATTCTTTGGTAAAAACTTATAACTCTTAAGCATTTTTGAGAGCAGCGTTTGGTCTCTTCTCTAATTCTCTCCTAAAGGGAAGTGTGGACTTTGAGGGGGTAAACACCAAGGAATTGCTTTTTGTTACCTACCCTGGGTGCCCAGCAGAACATGCTTTGCCTGGTAAATAAATTCCGTTTCAGCATCACGCATTGGAATTCTGCTCTTTTACTCAGAAGCCTCCGCAGCAGTAACTGTTGGGTCTTGGTTCTTACTGTTCTCTCCTTTGAGAGGGCAGCACACCTACCGAGATGGCTGCCTGCCGTAAGCAAAGGTCTCCAACCTTCCACGACTCTTGCCTGAGTGGGCTCATGTAGATAAGGGTCAGGGAATGAGGAGTGAAGACTCGCACTGTCTTCATTGCATCCGGGTAGACATGGCAGCTGTTACATAGCACATGAGAGATGACAGCTCTCCTGTCTGCCAGGCCCCTTCCTCTTTCCCCATTTCAGGGCAGGGTTTCGAGTTCCAGCACCTCCAGTGTAACCCAGCCATCGCTACAGTGAAGTAAACAAAACCCCACACCGTTGCCTGAACTCTGGTTGTCTTCTCCTTGATTGTATTGATTTGGATTATTTCCCTCTCAGTCATGCCCAGGAATAAACTGTGTTAGATTATGGAACCATAGGCGTAATAGCCAACAAATTAAACCATCCAGTATATGGTTCATGAAATGGAGGCTTCAATGTATAAAATAACTGCATGTCCCAGTGGAACCAGTTTATAGCAAAATTGAGATTCACAACCAGGTCTTAGTTCTTCATTCAGTCCTCTTGGCCCAACGCTGGGATGCAGGCAAAACTCCTGCACTCTGGTCTGTCTGCATGTCTTTCCTACTCATGGATCTTTCCACCATTTCAACTAGTGCCTGGTAACGTCCGCTCTTCACGTGCGCTGTTGTATAGTCTCCCTGCTGAGACTCGGTGAAAGGGAAACCTTCCGTGGGAAAAGAGCATACTGTGACCAAGTCGCACAGAAGCTGCCTGAGACCTGAGCCCTTCATCCCTGACGTGCCCCAGTGGATTTCTCGCGTCCGTTCGTTGGCTTAGAGATGCAGGTGCACAGTTGAAAATGCAGACAAATGTTTTTAGCCTCATCACAGGTATGCATGGGATGCCAGGTATTTCCTGGCAGAGTCAGCCTGGTTTGAATGAGAACACTTCTCCTCCCCCAGAGCGCCAGCTGCCTTCCTTCATGGTTGAGATCTCAGAGATGCAGGGAAGAGTCTTGGGGAGCCCTGGGACTTCAGTGTGAACGGAACAGGTGCTTGTGATGTTGGGTCATCCTCATGCGGCCTCCCTGGGATCCAGACTGATGACATCTGCTCCTGGGAGGAGGCCCAGGCTGAGTGGGCCTGATGACTCTGTGTTTGATCGCCACAAATGTCCAAATGCTTCCTGCTTCTATCGCCTGTCTTCCACTTATAACCCCAGAGGGAAAATAAGAGGAGACATTGAGGTGTGAATTTCAGTCATCAGAAACAATCTCTTAACTTTGTGATTGCCAGAATGGCACAAACAACAGTGAATGACAGGACATTGTCCCGTGTGGGGACAGGAAGTGTAGAAGGATATATGAGAAGTAGGGACTTCCAAAGAGGCAACAATATGCCATTTGAATGGCCAAAGATGCAAAAGACCCGTAATCAGAAAATCATAAGACACTGAAGAAAGATAATTGAAGAAGATACAAATAAGTGGAAGCATACACCATGTTCATGGATAGGAAGAATTAACATAATTAAATGTCCATACTACCCAAAGCAATCTATAGATTCAACGCAATTCCTATGAAGATACCAATGGTATATTTCACGGACCTAGAATATTCCAAAAATTAATATGGAACCACAAAAGACCTGAATAGCCATAGCAATCTTCAGAAAGAACAAAGTTGGAGTAAATCATGCTATGATATCAAACTCTACTACAAGGCCATAATAATCAAAATAGCCTGGTACTGGCATAAACATAGACATATACGTCAATAGAACAGAATAGAGAGTCCAGAAGTAAACCCACGCCTTTATGGCCAATTATTTATTAACAAAGGAGGCAAAAACATACAATGAGGTAAAGATAGTCTATTCAATAAATGGTGTTGAGAAAATTGGATAGATACATGCAAAACAATGAAACTAGACCATCTTCTTACACCATATACAAGAATAAACTAAAAATGGATTAAAGACTTAAATGTAAGACTTGAAACCATAAAAACCATAGAAGAACACATAGGCAGTAAAATCATTGGACATTTTTCTTAGCAATATTTTTTTCTGATATATCTCCTGCAACAAGAGAAACAAAAGAAAAAATAAACAATTGTGACTACATCACACTAAAAAGCTTTTGTACAGTGAAGGAAACGATCAACAAAAAGACAACCCTACTGAATGAGAGAACACATTCACCAATGATACATCTGATAAGGGGTTAATATCCAAAATTTATAAAGAACTTATATGACTGAAGACCCAAAATACAAGCAATCTTTTAAAAAAAATGGGCAAATGACCTGAATAGAGACTTCTCCAAAGAGGACATACAGGTGGCCAGTAGACATATGAAAAGATGCTCAACATCACTAATCATCAGAGAAATGCAAATTAAAACCACAATGAGATGTCACTTCACACCTGTCAGGATGGCTGTCATCAATAAATCAACGAACAAGTGCTGGTGAGGATGTGGAGAAAAGGGAACCCTAGTGCACTGCTGCTGGGAATGCACACTGGTGCAGCCACTGTGGAAGACAACATGGAGGATCCTCAAAAAATAAAAAATGGAACTGCCTTATGATCCAGTGATTCCACTTCAGGGAATATATCTCAAGAAACCTGAAACACTGAATTGGAAGAATATATGCACCCCTATGGTAATTGCAGCATTATTTACAATCGCCAAGATCTGGAAGCAGCCCAAGTGCCCATCAGCAGATGAGTGGATAAAAAAGCTGTGGTGCATTTACACATGGAATACTACTCGGCCATGGAAAAGAAGAAAGTCTTACCTTTTGTGACAGCATGGATGGACCTGTAGAGTATTATGCTAAGTGAAATAAGCCATTCGGAGAAAGACAAATACCATATGATTTCATTTATATGTGGGCCCTAATGAACAAATTAAACTAATGAACAAAAAAGAAACAGACTCATAGATACAGAGAACAGACTGACAGCTGGCAGATGGGAGGGAGGTTGGGGGGCTGAGTGAAAAGGGTAAAGGCATTAAGCAAAAAACATACACACACAACATAGCACCTCACAGACACAGACAACACAATGGTGATTACCAGAGGAAAAGGGTGGTGGGAGGAGATAGAGGGGGTAAACAGTGCCAGAGGGGACTAGACTTTGGGTGGTGAACACACAATACTATATATATATATGGTGTCCCCCCAAAATGTGTACACACACTTTGAATAATAATAAAGGCAGTGTTTAAATTAAAATTAAAATTAAGCTATCAACTGTTAAAATGTATCTGCATTTCTGGGGACACCCTGTCTATATATCGTATTATAGAACTGTACACTTGAAACCTATATAATTTTATTAACCAATATAATCTCAATAAATTCAGTAAAAACTTTAACCAAAAAAGAATAATGCATCTGCCTGTACTCCAAAAAGGTGTGAATTTGCAGATTTACAGAGACTTTTGCTTTGCTTTAAGTCAGTGGTTCCCAACCTTACTTTGGCCATGCCCTACTTAAGCATCTCTAAAATCCTGATGCCTCTCCCCAGCCCCCCGCGTGACTTATAATTCATATTACTCAAAAAGTGAGCTCCTATTCACGTGGAGGAAGCCTAAAAGGCCATTAACTTGGTCTAGACAAGCTTCCAAAGAACATGGCATCCATGAAAGAGAAAAATAAAAGAACAAAAGGACAGGTGAAGTACTAAGGAAGAAGAAATCACTAAAAAATCGTTAAAAAAATAATATAAAGTGATATGAAAAAATAGCAAATAAAGTTTCAAAACATATAATAGTGAACTGAAATGCACAATATATATTTATATACTGTCTCTGAGGCCCCTAGAACCATAAGAAAAAAATTCACTGTTAATAACGCATTTTCGAATTTCCCCCCTTAAAAATCAAATTGTCCCCTGTGGGGCATGTGCCCCATGTTGGGAACCACTGCTTTAAGCTGTTTCTTTGCACGGACCCAAAACATGATCTATAGATTGAAATGAAAAGCTGAGGCGAGAAAAATGATGGGGACATTTATAGTCAGAAATGTCCAGGTGAACTACAAATCCCGGGTGAGGTAGAATTAACCTGAGACTATTGGTGATGCTTATATTCAATTTAAAAATACAAAAATAATTCAAGAACCTGTTCATGCTTCTCACTAAAATAATGCTTCACGTTTTACTTGGCTTTTTCCAACAGTCAATGGTTTCCAGGCAAATCACTGTGATTTACTTTGGTCAGAGCTGGAGGTCTGTCCTCGTCATTGAAGTTTCCCCCCACTTGAGTTGGTTATCTGCGCTGGCACAGTGGGGAGGCGTGCGCGTCAGCAGCGGTGGCTGGGCTGGAAACTGAGTCATCTTGAGCGAATGTGGGGGAGACTGCAGGCCGTGGTTGCTTCCTTCCAGGGGCTTCTGTCTGCCTTGAAGTCGCTTCTTTAGGGAGGGGTTCAGTGGGGCACCACCTAGTCTCCAGCGTGTCATTGTCCTCTGACTTCAAAGTCCTAGCAACCAAAGCTACGTGGTGGCAGGGGTCAGCTAGGAAGACTGTGGTGTTCTGACCAGGCGTCCTGGGCCCTGAACTTCGCAGTCGGCCAAGCAGGAAGGCAGCGGTGGCCTTGTAAAGAGAGGTGTTTGCACTGTGACGGCCCCACCTCCTGTTTTCCTCCGTGGCCAACTCTGGGCAAGGCGCCTTTCGTTGAGAAAGAATGAGTTCATTATATGTAGGGAGCCACCTCAATGACGTCAGCCCTCTGTCTTGCAAAGCCACACTGAGACCAGGGATGGGATGTGAGCAAACCGTGTTAGCGTCAGGGTTCAAGGACAGAGAAGCTCTTCCTGTGGCCTTTCTCCTGAGACAGCAGGTGAAACCACTGGAGAAGGACTCTGCTGTAGGTAGGCTGAGGCTTGGAGTCACCGGGTGCAACTCGGCTTGTCTTGGTCCTTGCTCCCAAAATCCCTCCCTCACCCACGAAGCTTCGGGGAGTAGCTGCTGCTCTAAAGATGTGGGGGCGGATGGGCAGGTGCACAGGCGTGTGTGCCTGACCCGGCCTGTAAGAAAGCCACGCTCTCTGTCTTCCTGAAAAATCTGGGGGACACGGTGATGGGACTTCCCATTCCATCGCCTTCTCTCATTGTATAGTCTACTTCCCTTGGAATACTTTGCTTTCGGTGATGTTTAGTTGCACGTCAAGGACAGGAGAATGAAATAAATTGTTCTTTTTAAAAATATATTTTTATTGATTTTTTACAGAGAGGAAGGGAGAGGGATAGAGAGTCCGAAATATCGATGAGAGAGAAACATCCATCAGCTGCCTCTTGCACACTCCCCACTGGGGATGTGCCCACAACCAACGCACATGCCCTTGACTGGAATTGAACCTGGGACCCTTGAGTCCGCAGGCCGACGCTCTACCCACTGAGCCAAACCAGTTAGGGCAAATAAATTATTCTTAACAGATATTGGAGGCCACTAACAAGTTGGGCCATGCCAGCCCGGCAGCGTGATGGTGTTTAAATGCTGTATCAAAACGTAAATAAATAAATAAATAAATAAATTAAATGCTTTATCAGCACTTCTCGGGGCTCAAAACCGCACCGCCCCCCTGAAGACATCTGTGCTGATTCCGAAATGCCCTGGCAGGCAGCTGCTGGTGGCCCCACACCCGCTGTCGGAGTTTCTGCATTTCCGTGCCAAGCCTGTCGCTGCAGAACCAACCGAACTGGCAAAACAGGAATGTGGCAGAGGATCCCTGGGACATGAGTCAGATGAGCTATTTACATGGAGGAGGTTGCTAAGAAGCCAGGAAGCACAGGCACAGGTGCCTGCTGGGACACGTCTCGTTGGATTAGGTCGGCCTGTCATGTGCAGCTACAACCGGCTCTCCCGTGTGCAGTCCTGGAGTTTGGGGTTATAATCAACTCAAACTGTAAAAGCTGTGCTGGCCCTGGTTGGACTCCATCCGGGCTCCTGGAGTTCAAAGCAGTGGAGAAGAGCCTGACCAGCTCAGGGTGATATATTTTCCTCCCGGAGAACTGGTAGCTGTGTTCTCTCTTAGGGGGCGAGGCAGGGGGGGATGTTTTTATTTTTGGCTTAACTTTTCAGGAAATATTTTATGTGATGGTCAGCCAGATCCAGCTGTTGTCATCAGAAAGGAGCCCTTCAATGAGGTCCCTCTTTGTTGTCCTGACAAACTGGACCGTAGTAGATGCTATGACACCTGGAAAGGACTAGACCAACGCCAAGCTCTCTGAGGCTCATTCCCTTGAGTGATTTATGACAGTATTTGTGAATGGAGTTAGGGATGGGCACAGCCTGTTCATGTCATTGAGTCAACATTCCACCTGAAGGCAAACCTGTGCCAAGTTACTCACTCTGCCAGGTGCCAACTCACCAGGTAAAGGAGGTTGATTTCTGTAGAGAGCTCCACGCGTTGGTTCAGCAACATATAGGGAGCCCCTATGGGATACAAAAATGAGAACGACATAGTCCCTGCCCTCAGTAATGTCGACGTGTGCACAGAGGAGGTAGACGCACAAGCCACTCATTATAATCCACCGTGAGTGCGGTGTCACTAGACACTGAGAGGCCAGCCTCAAAAAGGCCTGCTATTTCCAGCGGAAGGCCACAGCTGAATTTTAAGCAGCTAAAAACCCATTTTACTTTGACCAGTTGTCTCTTTGTACGAACGGTGACTCAAAGTATGTGGCTTGTGTTTCCGCTGCCCATGACCCTTAGGATCGGGGCCGGGATTGTGTCCGAGAGCCCCCGCGAAGCTCGGACCACTCACTTGGGGCCTCACGCTTAGTTGTGACCACGCCTTGAGGTTGCATACACCCTAGAACAGTGATGGCGAACCCATGACACGCGTGTCAGAGGTGACACGTGAACTCATTTTTTTGGTTGATTTTTCTTTGTTAAATGGCATTTAAATATATAAAATAAATATCAAAAATAAAAGTCTTTGTTTTCCTATGGTTGCAAAGATCAAAAAATGTCTATATGTGACATGGCACCAGAGTTAAGTTAGGGTTTTTCAAAATGCTGACACGCCGAGCTCAAAAGGTTCGCCATCACTGCCCTAGAATGTGGTAGTCATTTCCCATTTCCTTGGAGGAACCTTCACTCAAGAAGGGGATCTATAGTAAGCCAGGTGTTTTAATGAAGTAGCACATTCCTCCCACTTTCTCCTGTAACAGGGGTTGGCAAACTTGTACTGAGAAGGGCTCGATAGTAAATATTTTAGTCTTTGCAGGGCCCTGGATTCTCCATCCCACACACTCAACTCTGCCTTCTTAGCAGAAAAGCAGCCACAGACAGACAGCACATACATGGGCATGGCTGTGTGCCAATAAAACTTTATTTACAAAGCTGGGAGACGGGCCAGATTTGGCCCCCAGGCCATAGTTGACCAACCCTGGTCTAAAAGTGACTTTTTCTTGTTAGTCTTGGACATTTACAATGTCCTGAGGGTAGGCTGTGAGGAGTGATGGGTGATGGGGGCAGGGGCGGGAGGCGGGGGTGGTCAGGAAGCCAGCGTCAAGGCCCGGACCCTCCACCGCACTTTCATTTGATGCCAATCAGTGATTTCCTTCAGTCCCAGTCATCTCAGTAAAACGAGGATGTGGACAGAATGGCGTCTAAGGTGCCGGGGACCACTGGCATTTTCTGTTTCTGGAAAGACACGGGACCTGATGAAGCTCACCACCGGCAGGACATTTAGAGAGAAGGTTTGCATCCACCGGGATCTGGGTAGACCGGCATCATGGACTCCGTCTCAGAAAGTGAAATGTAGTAGGAAAAAGCATAGCGTCCAGCACTTGGGTTCTGAACAGATTCGGTGACAGGCAGACAGGACGGGAGCGCCCGGGGCTGCAGCCGCCCAGGAGAAAGGTATGAGCCGATGACTCAGCTCGCGGTGAGTCAGCGAGGGGGCTGCCCCACGGGCGGGCGCTTCTCAGCTGCACTCACGGGGAAGAGTGTGCAGAAAGGAGGGCAAAGCCCTGTCCCAGCCCCAGGGGAGGAGACCGCACCTCCAGTCTTCGACCCCGCCTTGTAGGTCAGACTGGGGCCTGGAGCCGATCCCAGCAGAGGGAATTCCCAGCCCCTCCTTGAGTGGGTGGGAGAAGAGGCCTGTTGGTGAGTGGGGAGGGAGAGAGACCAGGGATATGAAAACTGCTGCACATAAGAGTTCTTACAGAAAATGACTTTTCCAAAAAAAGTGTCTATCGTCAGCATCCAGATTAGCACCCGGAGCATAACAGGCTCTCAGATGTTTGCCGGGAGAAAGCCTCTAAGTATGTGAAGAACACTCAAGTGGAAGAAGTATTCTGCTTGGTGGTGGTGGCGTCAGAGATCAAATTAGGACGGAGGGAGGAAGCCACGGGGCTGCCCAGCTCAGCACCTGGGAGGTGTGGTCTGCGCCCTGCACCCGGGAGGCCCCTACACTCTGAGCAGAGACCCCCCGACCCCCCCGAACTGGGGGCCCCTCCAATTGCATCCACCGGGGTCCGGTAGACAGGAATATGGACTCGATCTCCCCCGAGGCGGTTTCAGTATGTCACCTTTAGGCCTGAGAGGCCGCTAGGTTTGCATTTCCTGCACACATAGGCTTCCTGGCCGCCCACACTCTGTCGCCCACAGTGCAGCGTGCACAGGGGCTGTGTGAGAAGGCCTTAGCTGTTACACAGACTGACGTTTTTTATTTTAATGTCTACGTATTTCTTTTGATGGGTATCAGGAAAAATAAAGCTAGCACATCATAATTTCAGAGACATTGTGTAAGACAAGGCTGCACTGAAAAAGCCAGTGGATTTAAAGTTGACTGCATGAGAAATATGAAGGAAACAGCATACGCCTATATTCAGCTAGGGCAAACATTGAGAAAGCAGTTTGTGACTAGCTGACGTCTGTTCCAAGTAAATTCTCTGAAACTCTCAACTCTGAATAAAAGTCATGTTATGTTTCTTACTCGTCTCCCAGCTCCATCTGCCACCTATACCAGGATTCTTTTCTCTATCACACAATTCCATCACTGGACAAGACTCAGATGACTTCCTTTAAAAAAAATGCAGTAGGGCCCGTGGAGGAAATTCCATAAGGGGCAAAAAGCAGAGTGAGCCAATGAAGTCTTATAAAAATCCCACCACCCCAACGTACCCACTGCTTCCATTCCCCTCCCTTCCTGTCCCTGAGCCCAGGCATAAGCATTTATCATGGGGTAGGCGTCCTTTATACTTTTTGCTTTAAATTTAACGAGTCCAGCTGCTTGTTGCAAATGCCTCTGGACGGCATGCCTTGCTCTCAGCATTGTTGGCCACTTGTCATTCCTCAAACCTAACATAGTCATTTTTCCTGCTTCGCTTTGTCCTTGATGTCCTTGTGACTGAGGTGGGATTTACACGGTAGGTTGGGTGCTAGAGTTTCAGCCTCTTCTCCAAATTCTTCCATGATGAAGCTTTTGACACCCTCGTTTTTCTTGTCTATAATCTTCCTTGGTGTTTTGTAATTTAAAGTTTTCACTGGAACTCTATCATTCCATTTTCTTTTGCCTCTGATCTTCCTAGGGGGTCTTTCATCTGTAATAGCCTCTCACCCAATGCACTCAAGTCTCCTCCCCCATTTAAAAGTGTTTAGAAGTCCCTGAGGAAGGACTCCATGTCAGTGGAGGTAGGCAGCTCAGTCCTCTGGTTTTGCCCTCTTTCAAGAGAGTATTCCCACTGTTCTCCCTTTCCTTATAACCTGGCCCCGAACACTGAAAATATTTACCTCTTCATATCTGTTTACACCATCAGAGTACATACTGCCTGCTGCATCCCATATCTGATGTGTGGCTTTCGTCTTGGATGTGCTCCCCATAAAATGTGCATTTCGCTGTCCTGGGCCAAGACATGGATGCGCTCAGGAAATCGGATGGTCCTGTTGGTTTTGTACAGTCCTGGAATGCGGGAGGTTAGACTTGCGATGCGTGTTCTGTGGAAAGCTGAGCTCCGTAGAAAAGGCGTCTAATGTATAGGAAAAAATATACAACTGGTTGTTCTTTCTGTGGATTTCTTTAAAGGCTGGATTACAGTGGACCTTCCAGAGAGTTCTTCTTCCTGGTGTCCAGAGAACTCTTCAACCCATATTACGGCTTATTCGAATATTCGGCCAATGACACATACACAGTGCAGATAAGTCCCATGTCCGCTTTTGTGGACAATCACCATGAATGGTAAGTAAATGTTTCCTCAACACCTTTCTTCTGCTGATTTCTGTGATATCCATTTTTGTAGGAATCCTCGATTCTAACACCTTTTTCCTCAGAGAAAATCATGTTTTCTTATTGCCCTGGCTGGTGTGGGTCTTACTTATTTTTTGTTAATCCTCACTGGAGGAGATTTCATGCATTGTGTGTGTGTGTGTGTTTTTTTAGAGAGAGTGGGAGGGAGGAGGAGAGACAGAGAGAAAGGTTGATGTGAGAGAGACACATTGCTTGGTCGCCTCCCGCACACACCCTGACCAGGGATTGAGCCTGCAACCGAGGTCTGTGCCCTTGACTGGAATTGGAATCGAACCCGAGACCCTTTAGTTCACAGGCTGACACTCCAACCATCGAGACAAACCGAATAGGGCCGTATTTTCAATTAAACATCTCATTTGACTCTGATTTTTCTTGTCAGTCTCAAGCAGGAATAGATTGTGTTCCTTTGGACCAATTTTAAGTGAGCTGGGTAGAATCCAAAGGGTTTCTCCCATCCGATGAAAGTTATGGATGATGTTAGGTTCCCGGCGAGATCCCCAGGCCCCTCTCTGCTCCCTGAGCTCCGGGGGGTGAGGGTGAGTGGGGCAAAGTCCTGCCCCCGAGGGCAGGCGGCTTCTAGAGCTGCCCTTGGGCAGCGGCTCACACAGGGAGGCAGAGGGGCTGGAGCGACTGGAGGCAGAAGGGCAGGCTGTGGACTCACAGCGGCGGCCGCTCGGACCCGATTAGCCACCTGAAGGCTGTGGCCTGGGTTTGCCCCTTTTTCTAATTTCTCACACACGGTCACCAAGGACAAGTGGCACAGGAGCCCCGTCTGGGCATTATTTATTCTGAAAATCCCCGGTTGTGCTCTGACTAAACGTCCTTACGTTTTTAAAAAATTCCTGCATGTACAGACTTTAGTTTTATAACCCAGTTTACTTGTTTCTGCTCATTTTCACTGATAGTGACAAAAAAAACACACCAAAAACACAGAAAAACACACACACACACAAAAACAACAAAAACCCATGAGTAGGACTCATGAAAAAAATTGAGTCATGAGGTTAGTCTTGGTGGGTGGAGGGCATCACTTTTAGGACTTATGTTTCAAATGAACTTCCGTTTGGCTCCAATTTGGAGTCCTCCCAACTGAAGCCGTTGCAGTTGTGCTAACACCAGCGGAAAGAAGGACAAACAAAGCTGCCGGACATCTGTCCCCGGATGGCTGTGAACCTCCAGTTCCACGGGCAGGAGGGAGCCCGGGGGACTCACGCTCTGGGAAGGCATCCGACCTTCGAAGAGCTGGAAACGGAGTCCTTTCGAAAGAGAAAACGAGGGTCCATCTCTAGTCAGCAAGCCCAGTCACCACAGACATATTTAGTAAAGTTTCCCAAGTGATTCAGAATGGACGTGAGCCTTGAAGTTTTAGGGAACAGAATGTGCCAGGAGGAAACTCCCGCAGATGCCCACACGCATCGCTCTTGGTGGTGACCATGGTCGGGGTGGGGCTTGAGAGAGCACAGGGAGAGGCACGTTCTCGCTCTGAGACTGGGGTTTTCTCCAAGGGGGATTGCTGCTGGGTTTGCATGAGACAAATCCTGCTCGTATTCATGCAAACAGATGAGAAGACAGCGTTTCCTCCTCCACCATCGGCCTCATTCTCTCGGTCACTGGGAAGCGGTTGGGGGAATTTCGCTGAGTGCGCACAGGGGACTCCCGGTGGCCATGCGGGTGCAGATAGTAGATGCTCTTGGCACGGGGGGAGGGGGAGAAGCGTGTCTGTAAATATGAGCGAGACACCTTCCTTCAACTCGTAGTTGTGACTATTGGCCTCGGGAAGACACAGCCTAGAGGGCACACACATGCCCGCGGCCCGGGAGGCAGTTGATCTTGCACAAACATAGATGGTCAAAATGCAGTGAAACGATTTAGAACCTGGTCCGGGAGGTGTAAGTGACCGCGTGCGTGCGTCTCCTCCGCAGGTTCCGGTTCAGCGGCAGGATCCTGGGCCTGGCGCTGATACACCAGTACTTGCTGGATGCCTTCTTCACACGGCCCTTTTACAAGGCCCTCCTCAGAATGTAAGAGTGTTTTCATTGCTCGTGTAGTTAGCGTGTAAGGCTGCAGTATTTCCCTTACTGGAAAGGGTTCCAAAATCTGTTACTAAACTTAAGAGAGGGATAGGTTTCTGAAACGAATATACTTAGTACTGCGTTTTTCCTGCTTCGGATCCTTTCCTTCTGTCTTGCCCCCACTGTCTTAGTTTTGCTGCCCTTCAAAGAATTGATCCTCATTTGTTGCAACACATGTTTCTGAAAAACAATCTACTTCAACTGCAGCACTGGAATTCCTGTGGTAGTAATGCTGATTATTAATAGAATAGTTGTGGGTTAGCCTGGGTGACTCATAGTCCTCTATCTGTTATATGATGCACTTTATATTTTGCTTTATGCACACTTTTAACTGCTTGCTCTTAGGCCACATTTCCATTCTCCTTTGTTTTGTTTTTGTCCTATTTTTGTTTGTGTGTTAGGGCTGGGCAGTCCTGTATTTTTCCTGTGATCTCCCTCCATGCAAAACGGTACCTTCTGATGGCAGGGGAAACATTGGCATTCACAGAACCTTCCTTCATTGTTGTCACAATGAAAGTTTGCAGTTATTGCCAAATGTCAAGCCAGACAGTTTCTGCCCTGTAGTCAGTAGGAGCTGACAAGGCTGAGCAGGAGCAGGCGCCTGTCTGTGGGGTAGTGGCTCATGCCTGCAAGAGGACAGCACAGATGGTTGGTTCTGTGTAGCTCATTCCCCGTAAATGGAAGCCTAGACCTCAAATGAAAATAAGGTGTGCATAGGGGGCTCGTAAGAGGGTCAGTAGGAAGATGTCTGCCATCTTCCCTGTGGGTATCTGGGCAGATGAAGCCCTGGGCAGCTGGCACTGGGCACCTTCTTCCGTGGTCCCCCAGCTCCTGTTGTATCTTCCCATTTCATGGCTTTATCTCTCATCTCATTTAGGCTTTCGGTGAGAGCAGTCTATACCAACCGTTGGCACACCCTCCACCCACGGTGCCTGGCTCCTTTCCGCCAGTAACCTAGCGAAGCTTTTAAAGAATATTGTTTCGACCTTATCTTAATGGGCCATCAGCTGCTTTTGGTACTGTTGACCATCACAAACCCCGCCCATGTGTCTTGAGTCTGACCTCATGGCATCCATGGCCCTGTCCTCCTTCACTTTTATGTCTCCTTGGTGGGCTTCTCCTCTGATTTTCCCTTAAACCTCAGTGTTCCAGAAGCTTCCATTCTTGGCCTTCTCTGTGTGTGTGTTCTCATGGGGAAATATCTTCACCAGTTTCCTCTCCTTCTGATGCTCAAATCAGCACTCTTGGTTTTGATCGCCCTTGAGTTGTAGGCTGAGTGGTCAACATGCCACTGAATGTCTCCCATGCATGTCTCCCGGGCACCTCGAAATCAGCATGGCTGAAACGAGACTCCTCACTTTTCCCTGACCTGAAAGTGTACCCTTTCCCATGTGCCCAGTTACAGTTCATGGTCCCAACAGTCTTACGTGGCTCTGGTCGGAAATCCGCAGTCACCCTCCATCAGGAAGTAGGAGGTGCCCAACTTCCCCACCTCCCGCCCCATCCCCAGGAGATAGTCCACAGGTCCTTTATGCTGCTTGTTCCTGCTGAACTTGTGGCCTCGGGGATTTTTTGACTGATAGCCCTCAAGACGAATCAGAGTTGACTTGCAACATGAGTTTATTTGCTATCCCTATTTTAGATATCATTCTTTATATACCGCCCCCCCCAACAAACCCATTTACTTATTTCCACATTTGCCTCCTAAATACTTTTTAAATTCATCTTCTCTTTTCCATCCTCAATAACTGTGCCCTAATGAAAACCCTTGTCTTATTTTTCCCAGATGACTATGGTGATGTATAATTGATCCCCACCCTTTTATAACAACCGCACCTCCCCTTGTTTTAAGTAATCCTCCGGACTGCCATTTCCAGAGAAACAATTGAAATTCACATCACACAGCTGACCATGGTATTCCCTAAAGCCTTTCAGTCATTCTGAATCACCAAGTCCCTTAGAATGGCCCGCTCCCAGCTGCTAGCCTCAGTCCCTGGACATTCCGTCTAGCGGGTCACTCTCTGGTCCTGCCAGGATGCTGGAGTATTCTGCATACTCCTTGCCTTTATGATTTGTTCCTGTTGTTCTGCTCTTCTCCTTTTTCCTCCCCCCCCTGATTCTCCTCTTCACCCATCCCCTTCACCTCTCTAGCTTTTAAACATCCTGCAAAATTTATCACAGGTATCACCTACACCAGAAAGCTCTCCCTGAATCTCTAGGTCGAAGTACATGTCCTTCATGTTTGCTGTGAGAGCTCTCTGTAGCTGCCTTACCTTTTTTTTTTTTTTTTTTCTAATGGGAGTGTAACATACCTATACACAATTGCACAAATTATAAGTGTTACCCACCCTGGGCTATCACTAATCACCTTATATTAACTCATCAATTTGTGTGCCTGTCTCCGTGGCTAGACCATTATCTCCTGGAGGTCAATTAGTGTTTAACAAGTAGCTATTAAGAGATCTGGAACATAGCTGAAGCCTACGAAATGTTTAGACTGAACCAAACAGCCTGACCTTTGAAATTGGGCTGACAGGAGGGAATTTCAAAACAACTGAAGCAAATCAAATGTTACCACCTTCCATTTCCATAATAGTTACTCCACCTCCTGTAGATCCTCTCTCAGCAGCAAAAAAGAGGAGAGAGCTATAGAAAACCCTTATAATTATAGAGAGAGACTCTGGGGCTTGCTGTTTTCAGAATCATGGAAAAAGTGAGAACCATGAAGAAAAAGGGGATGTATGTAAATGTGGACCATATCTGGTCTTTAGGGGGGGAAAGCTCACGTGCATTATAGAAACATATGAAGAATTTCTAATTAGGACAGCACTGTTTAAGACAGTGTAACATAGCCAAAAGGGCACTGGACCCAAGTTGTCAGCCCGAGTTCCAGTCTCTTCTGGGGCACGAGTTGTGGGTGACTGTGCCGATGGCCGTCAGTCATTGCACCTCCAACTCTGTCTCTGAAAGGTCAGACTGGGTGATTCCTAAGATGTGTTATAAACATCCAGGATGTTAAAACTGTATAACAAATTTCTAACTGATTTCACGGATTTGGTTACTGCCTTTGACTAATAAGTGCATTTCAGAAACCAGTGCCTGTTGTGTTGACCTTGTTCTTGTCTTTAACTTTTCATTTCTTTCCTCGTGACTCTGGGTTTTTGCTGTTCGCCGTGCCCACGTGTTTATTCGCGTCTGTGTGTCATCCTAGTCTGTGTGACCTGAGTGACCTCGAGTACCTGGATGAAGAGTTCCACCAGAGCCTGCAGTGGATGAAGGACAACGACATCCATGACATCCTGGACCTCACCTTCACTGTGAACGAAGAAGTCTTCGGGCAGGTCTGTGGGTGTGCACAGCTGGTGTCTCAGTGTGGTGACTGGAGGTAGCTGGTCGGTGAAGAATGACTTAGTGGCTAAGATCAGATGCGTATTTACGTGGGGCTTGCTGGGTGGTTTAAACCCAGGTTTGTGTACAGTTACAATCATCGTGGTGGCAAAGATGATTCTCATGCCAACTGCAGATGAAGGTGTTCTAGTGTACAGAGTGTGATAGCTATTTGTGTGTTGTAAACGTTCTTTTTATTCCCAACTAAAATATCCATGTAAGATACTAAAATGTGCCTTAAACACAATGTTTAAAAGTCCATGCTACCCCAGAGTTGAATGTTGAATTACTTAATTGGCACTTGGATTTAACTCTCATTCATATTTCAGGACTGAAGTGGATCATTCAAAGCTGAGGGAAAGTAAACAATATTTTAGTGAAGGTTTGAAAATATTGACCAATCAACCAATGTTGATTTTTTTTTTTTTTACAAAGTGTACGGAAGGGTTGCTTACATAAAAGATTTCTTTCAGAAATTACATAATAGTTCATTAATAATAATCTTATTTAGACATTAATATTTGGTTGCTTTTCTGAGTTTCGTGTTTTGGAAGTTTTCAATTTAATATTCACATGAATGTAATTCTGTTTCCTTAAAGTCAGTCTTACTTAAATATGGGTTTCCTATGTGTGGTTGATTCGGAACCCTAAAGGAATTTGAGAAAATGCGTTTTTGTCAAATATCCAACTAACAGTGGCCCAGAATCTGGAACCAGTTTATGGTCATTTAAAAGGCTTATCTGTTTAGTCAGGATTTTTAAAACTTAACCTTCCCCACTGGCAATACATATGTTTTAGCCACAGAGGCTCTTGGACACCCGCTCAATGCCCGGTGTCACTGAGCCGTGGCGTGAGCGTGGGCCCCGGGCGCCCCTCCCACCTGCTTGCGGGACAGCGTTCTCACCCCCTTGAGGACTTGCTTCATTGTCAGCCCTCTTGTGTTGACCCAGATCACGGAGCGCGAGCTGAAGCCCGGGGGTGCCAACATCCCGGTCACGGAGAAGAACAAGAAGGAGTACATCGAGAGGATGGTGAAGTGGCGGATCGAGCGCGGCGTGGTGCAGCAGACGGAGAGCTTGGTGCGCGGCTTCTACGAGGTGCGGCGCCAGCGGGGCGGGGGCTGTGGTCCTCGGGCCCATGTCCACGAGGCTTCCCCTTGTGCTCCACTTACGGCTGCTCTTTCCATGTAAAATGTCCAGTGTTTTGTTCTGTGTGTTTCAAGAGCACACACAGAGAAAGCTTCACGCCTGTGACAAGAGAGCGTTGACATAAAACGACCTGAATTCAAACAGCGTTTGACAGTTCAGAGACCACTGGTAACATTTAAGTCATGCGTCTCGCATGATGGATGCAGACAGTCCCATCTCATGCTCCACATGTGAAATCTTGAATTGGAGGGTCTGCACAGGCGTTACAAGGATCCGGTATCCGTGCGACTTCTTCCGTAGGAGCACTGGATCTTTTTATTTAAAAATATATATATTTATTGATTTCAGAGAGGAAGGGAGAGGGAAAGAGAGATGGAAACATCAGTGATGTGAGAGAATCATGGATACCCCCCACTGGGGACTGAGCCCACAACCCGGGCATGTGGCCTGACTGGGAATCGAACTGTGACCTCCTGGTTCTTAGGTCGACGCTCAACCACTGAGCCACGCCGGGTGGACAGCACTATATCATTTTTAGAAAAGAAAAACTAGATTAATCAGTGCTCAATCATAAAACAGAAATTCTGCCGAGAGCCATCTCATCGACCTTGTACTAAAAATACCTTATATGTGTGTCGAGAGCTTTGCCGTTTTTTTAAAGCGCCTACAGGGTGTACCCATCATATTCCCCAAACTGCATGTGCCCTCCTTTCTTGACGAGGCTTAGTGATCGCTGGGCTTCCTCTGGGTGCCTGAGCCGTGCCCTGTATTCTTGCTGTCCCATAGGTGGTGGATGCCAGGCTGGTCTCTGTGTTCGATGCGAGGGAACTAGAGCTGGTCATCGCGGGCACAGCCGAAATAGACCTGAGTGACTGGAGAAACAACACCGAGTACAGAGGAGGTGATGCTGGGCTTGGGGGTGGCTGGGTTCTAAGCTGGAGAGCAAGGGAGGCAGAAGGCTCGGCTGCTGGTCCGAATCCGGGGCAGCAAGGACACTTGTACCCTAATCATAGGTCTGGCGCCTCTCCTTTGAGACCTTGGGCTAGGGACAGTCCCTTCTCTCCCTAGTTACCGTACCTGCCCAGGGGAGGAAGGCCTGCTTACACACCATCGCAGGATGTCATAACGCTTCACTGTGGGTGAGGAAATGTGCCCATCAGAGCACTAATTAGTTGCTTTATGGTGTTGGTAGGGAAGCAGCAGGGAGCTGGCTCAGACTCCACCTGTAGTCTCCCTTCACTCTAAAACTCGCAGAGGCCCACCCTCTGGACTTCCTAGTAAGCAAACGCTGTGTTCTTACATTTCCACTGTGTACTTCACAGTGGAAACACGTGACTGGAACAGGACGTGCTTCTCAACGTTCAAGTGGTTTACTGAACAGGCCCTTCCCCCGTCGGGCCTGACATCCACTGACAAGGAAACTGCTGGAAGGGTAGCTAAACACTGCTCTCCAGGACCCGCCACCAAATGGGAAGCGCTAGCGATGGCGTTTGTATAGAGCAGTGCAAATTCTCAGTTAGTAACTGGGAGGGCAGCCATCGAAGTTGGATGCTGAATCCATATACTTTGAAAGGACTGGATGGTAGCCCAGAGCTACAGTTGTCTCCAATGAGTTTAAGCAAAGGAAGAGTACAGTTCCTGAAATTGCATTATTACAAAGCCCTTGGGAAGTCGTGACAAGTAGCAGTTGTTCTTGTGTAGGTTTTGGTTTTGGTTTCTTCACTCAGAAGAAACCAAATGTGAGAGGTGAGCACTAGTTCTGAGCTTGGAGAGTGAAACAGACAAACTTGAAGTCCCTGAATTCATCCCCGAACAGTTCTCTCGCTACCTGTAAATTGAAACAGAAATTCAAAAAAACAATGTTAAAAGTTCAGAGTAAAACCTAACTTGACATTTGCTAAATGGCTTTGGCTTTGGCTTTTGCATGTGCGTGGCTCTTCCGGCTCGTGCTGTTGCCGGTGGGGGGGCCGTCTGCTGGCCCGTTTTCTCTGCAGGGCGGCGTTCAGTTGCGGTTTCCATTGCTGCTCTTTCTGCAGTTCAGCTGCCGTGGCGAGTCTTGCCCATCGGCCCACAGTACAATCCACAGACGGCCTTGGTTACCCTAACTCAGTTAACCAAATACGCTCACTAACTAGAACACAGTTTCTCCACCGTCTGCATAACTTGCACGTTACCATAAACAGTACCAGCTCATTTCCCCCACCCCAGGCGATTCTGCTAGCAGTGCCATTCACCCCGTCAGCCACTCTTGTATTTATACAGAATAAACTTTGATTCACAGTGTATGACTCATCGAGTACCTATTCCTATGACTGTTGTAGAGCTTATCAGATGAACGCCTGGGGAGGAGCGTGCTGAGGGGTGGGGCACCCAGCTGCCATGCCGGCTAGCCCAGCTCCGTGGCACTGCGAGAAGAGGGGCTCCCCGCCCCTCGCCACATGTCCGTGAGGCAGCTGTTCGTGGGGGTACGATGAGACACTCCTCCTCCTCCTCCACACGGCTTGGCACACACAGCAAAGGAGAGGCAGCAAAGGGCCGGTGCGTGGGGTCAGAGAACGTCAAGGCTGTAAATCAAGAGCCAGTGCACTGCTTTGTAGATGGGGAAGCTGTTTGCTCAGCACGGAAGAGCTGGCCCTGTGTCCCCACGCCCAGCCTGGTTTATTGGCCCTTCGCTTGGATCCTCTCTTACTCTCACTGGTCGAAGAGGAAGCAGGAAGGAAGGATCCCAGATCCCAGATACTGCAACACGGGGACCATACTTCCTCCAACCCAGAATTCCTGTGGCTTGATGCACACTGATGGATGGTGTCAGTTAACTGGTTTGAACCGCTAACTGAACCTTAATCTCTGAGCCGTGTCTCTGAGGGTAATTTTTCTTTATTGAAAGGACTGGCATCTACAACCACTTCCTTAATCTACCCATGGGATGACACGTTTAACAATTTATTAAATTCTACTTAAGGATGGAATAAAAGTAACATTTAGGTTGAAGGTTATTGGGGATTTATTCGTTGAAGAAATTAAAGTTGTACAATTTTCCTTTTCTATTACTAAAAAGTAATTTGATTAAACAATATGAATGTTATATGTAGTTTTAAAATATTTTGCAGTTATGTACTAATTTGTATAATTGTTGATTTTTAAAATAAGTTTTTATTGAAGAGAGAGAGAGAAACATTGATGAGAGAGAAACATGAACATCGATCGGCTGCCTCCTGCGCGATCCCTGGCCGCACCTCCCACCAGGGATTGAACCCGCAAGCCAGGCATGTGCCCTGACCAGGAATCGAACCGGTGACTGCGTGGTGCATGGGTCCACGCTCAACCACGGAGCCACACTGGCCGGGCAGTATAATTATTTGATTAATGTGTCTCTCCTTTCCCAGGAACCCTGTGAGGGTCTGATTTCTTGGACACTGTACCCCCAAGCATTGTACAGCACGTGGCATAGTGACCTTCACAAATTATTTCTTAAACAAATGGCCCAAAGAGTTAAGCATTTCCAGTCACCGAGATTATGTTCTTCAGAGGCGATAGGGTTAACATCCCTCACTTTTTATTCTTCTCTCCACTCGCTGTATTTGGTGACGCTACAAGGAAACACGGCCTGTTCTCCTTAGTCTTAAATTGTTTACGGTGTTCTCCTTAGTCTTAAATTATCGATGACCTTTAAAGAGTCCAAGATGATGACATGTGTCTGGGGGTCCTTTGTCAGTGTGTCGTGGTGGCTTACGATAGAAAAGCCAAAGTAACACAGGCTTTTGTGATTGGTTCGCTAGGGTATCACGACAATCAGAGATTCAACAATGAGCAACGACTGCGGTTGTTACAGGTAAGACGCCATTGGTTCATCTTTTTAACGCATTAGTAGAATTATTGTTGGAATTGTGTGTTTTTAACACTTGCTAAGGACACCCAATAAATCCATCCCGGGTTTATGTGCCAATGTGGGGTGCACGGTTTCCAGACTCTTTGGATGGCACAGTCCTTTGGCTCCATCACTGGGCACCACGGCCCCAGCCAAGTCCAAGCCTTTTATGAGGGAGGTGAGGAAGTACCACCTCCCCTGCAGGGACCCAGGGACGGCCTCTGCCTTCAGGGCAGCGTGGCCCTTTCAGAGAGAGTCCCGGGCCCTCCGCAGCCCAGCACCCTGAGCCACGGGTGCTCTCCGCTCGGTCCCTTAAGAAGTGACCCAGTTCCTTGATAAAGAGCCCTTTCTTTGCCTCCTTCTACCTTTCAACAAATTAGAGAGAACAATGCAGTTGAAGGACGCTGGGAAAACAAACTCGTTTTCTTGTGGTGTTTATAGTCACCCAGGCAGTTGCTGGTGGGTTGCAGCTAAAGGGACATCGGACACGAGGAAGCCTTCCGGATGCTCAGACGGAGCCTTACCCGTAGGCGGGGTCTTAGCTGCTCTGCATCAAGGACCTGCCCCTCACGTTTGCAGGCCCAGACATTCTTTATTTTTTCTTTCATCATCATTTTTTAAAAATCCACCACGAGCTGATGAGGGGCTGATGCTCAATAGACTTAGGCTAATTGATGCACCCACTTCATTCACGTGTAGTGGGAACCACCCCTGGTGTAGGCTCCCGAGCTGGTCAGCGGTACAGAGGCTTTCTCTTCTCAGGCCCCCGTACCTTTCCCTTTACAAGGCCCCGTCCTTCCTCAGTTCTGTGTCAGATGCTTGGGGATGGCCGGTGCCCGGCATAAGCTTTGTCCCCAGCGTCCCCAGCGGCGGGGCGGGCGGTGTGCTGCTCCTCCGGGAGCTGTGCGTGTGGGTGATGCCGGCCTTCCTGGGCCGCTGGTCGCTGGGCCTGACCTCCTCCTCCTGTTTTCTCGTCGGTAGTTTGTGACGGGCACGTCCAGCATTCCCTACGAAGGCTTCGCTTCTCTCCGAGGAAGCAATGGCCCCAGAAGGTTCTGTGTGGAAAAGTGGGGGAAAATCACCGCGCTTCCCAGGTAAAGTGGCAACAATAATTCTTTACTGTCCCCACATTGCTCTAGGAAGTTATGTATCTGTACATATATATGTGTGTGTGTGTGTGTGTGTGTGTGTGTGTGTGTGTACATATATATATTAGTGACTCTTTTATGTTAAAAGTTTGGGAGAGTGGGACAAGATTTTAGAATAAGCTTATTTCATTTGCTGATTTATCTTTCTAAATGAGGGGGGAAAAGATCTTCCTGGTCATAGTTAACATACATAAACATATAGCTTAAAATGTAAAATGCAGCAAGACCAAAGCATTTGTTAGCTTTATCAAAGCCACATTGGTCATCATTACGATTGGGGCTCTAACTTATATGGTTCCAGAAACTCTTGGTGTGAAGTTTATATTAATGACTAGTTAGAATCTCTTCACGCAGAATCACCGTGGTGGTTTCTGCAGAGTATTAAATCATGTGACTGCTGTATGGCTCGGTAGCTTCCGTCGTCCATGCCTTAATTCCGCGGGAATGCTCTCTGCGTTGCACTCTCATTCATAACAAGATGACATTTCCTTCGCATGGAAAAAGGGGCTTCCCTGTTGCTACTAATCTGTGTAAGGGTCTTACCTTTCCGCCGTAAAGGTACAGCACTGTTTATGAACCAGAAAGCGTTTGGAGTTGAATGGCGGTAACTGGAGCAGAAGAACCGGAGGGAGCCAGTGAATGAGGGCGGATGGAGGAGTCAGTGTTAGGCCTGCTTTCTCAGAACGGCGGTGATAATGTAGAATTTTTGAGGTAAAAAGGACCTCAGGTTGCCTCTCATTTTACTGCCAATAAACCTGCACTCTAGAGAGGCTGAGTGATCTTCCCACGAGTTCATCCTCAGTTTCCTCTAAGCACAAATGACTTTAAGAAACCTGTTTACAAGACTTTCTTCTTGGCAACTGCAAAACGCTGGTTTTTGAGAATCATGCTCCAGGCATCACACCTGAGAAACGGATGCTGAAGACACAGATGCAGAGAGCGATGCATTGTGGGAGCCCGGGGCTGCCCTAGCCTCCTCCGCCACCCTGGTGCACCTCAGCCTGTGAGCAGAGGTGCTGCACTGAGACGCCCAGGTACCACCTGGTGTACCCAAAACACCTGGATACCAGTACCACCTGGCACACCTGGCATTCCACTCTCAGCAGCCTGTAGTTCCATTATTTAAAGGATTATTCTATTTTATTTGTGCCTGAGTTGTGTCCTTTTCCCCCTTAAACTCATGTTTGTATCTAAAAGCAGATACACACACGATAGATAGAGAGATAGATGATAGATAGATAGATAGATAGATAGATAGATAGATGATGGATGGATAGATAGATAGATAGAGGATGGATAGATGATAGATAGATAGATAGATAGATAGATAGATAGATAGATAGATAGATAGATAGTAGATAGATGATAGATAGATGGATGCAGATACCAAGTAGGGCCTTTCACCCTGTGGAGAAGCTCAGGCCTGGGCACCAAGGAGGCAGGAAAGGGCGGAGCGATTATGTCCCTTTCTCGCGAGGTCTGTTTCTGCGAAGATTTGCTTCTGGAAAGCAGGTGGGACAACCTGTTACAAGAAGTAGACGGATGGCTTGCTCACCTTGAATCGCTGCAGCTTCCACCACACCTGGTGAGCCCAGAGGCAGCCTGGGACAGACATGCGGCTGTAGCTCCAGGGCCTGGGCTCTGTCCCAGGGCCTCCGTGCCCCAGGGGGTCCTGGAGAAGTTGCTCAATCCCCCTGAGCCTGTTTCCTCATCTTCCCTGGAGGCTGGTCATTCTGAGGATTGAATGAAATCCTTCTCTAAAGCATGTGCTGCCGGTCCTGCCCCCGATGAGCATCCGGTCAATGGCTGGAGGCTGCCATCACGGTTTCTGTGCCATCACCTGTCATGTGTATCAGGCAGGAGAGGTTGGGAGAAGCCCAGGGTGGGGAGTGAGAAGACCTGGTTCTAGTCCCCCTTCTGCCACCACCTGACTCTGGGGCCTAGCAGATCTCTTGCTCCCTGGACCTCAGTTTCCTCACCTATAAAAGGCCAGGGGGTGGCGGGGGGTGGGGGAGGGGAGGTGGAGGTGGCATATGAGGTTTGGTTGAGCAAGAAGAAACGCCAGCAGACGGTGGAAGACTCTCGGAGGTCGGGCTGGAGTCGCCTTGTCACTTCCCCCGGGAGCTCCAGGAAGTCTGTGCTGACTCATGGGCAGTGCTGTTGCCGACACACGGTTGGGCAATCGACGCTGTTTCTTCCTTTCTTTGTTATGAACGCAGGCTGGTTCTAGATTCTTAGTTTCACCCAGATTATAAAACTGCATAAAGAACGATGATCTGAGACACAGCAGGAAGGCAGTCTGGGTTCCTACTCGGTCTACAAGAAGCTCCAACTTTTCATGTCTGTGAGGAGGAAAGAGCTGCCTGGCTGTCGTACTGCACACTAGTCTACGTACAGAACCCAGCGCACAGGCATGGCTGCTGACCCAAGCCCGCCGATGCACTGGCTCTGTGATCCTGAGCAAGGGTCTAGGGGTCCCCCCACCCGCCATGAAGAGTAGGAACAGCAATGCTCTGCTCAGGGTACTTGTGATGAGTGAGGTCATGTGTATACCCATCGTCCGGGATAGTAGGTTGTCTTTGATCTTTCTCACCCTTTATTCTGAATCTTCTTTAAGATTCAGAATGTGCTCCACAGGAAAAGTACATTTGGAAGAAAAATAAAAGGAAGAGCCTCTTTATCGGCAGTGATTTCTGCACCGATCACAGTGTCATCGCCTTTATGCAATGTGGGGTGTTGCCGGTGTGAAAGGGCCTGTAAGCTTGGTCTAAAGAGATCGTCCTGTATGGGGAGCCCGTTCCTCCCACGACCAGAACAGAGGCACCCAAGCATTTCCCAGGCATTTTCCCGATAGATTTCAGGTGCAGGATTGAAGAGCTGGTTTGTCTCAAGCTGGTCAACCCCAACTTGGTATTTCTTTTACTTGTTAGTGAGATGATGTTTATTTAAAAGTACAGACTGGGGGGATGTCCTTCTTGCTCAAACATTGGATTCTCTGAGAGGTCTGGCATCATCGCGGGTCAGGCACGGGAGGCTGTGCCCTGGAAAGCCAGCGGGGCTGTCGGGCGGGGGCGGGCAGCCCTGGCAAACTGCAGGGCTTCAGTCTTTCTAGAACAAATGAGTCCCATCTTCTCTCAGGCCTCCTCGCCTGGCTTTGTGGTGGCGGTAAACACAGCCCTGCTCCCCAGGGGTCCGAGGACCGTCCAAGTGCATGCGGCAGTCTCTGAAGCCAGTGGCGTGGCCTCCAGGCTCCTCTCTCTGTGGGAGGAGAGGGCCTGGAGCCCCGATGATGAATGGCGAGCGAGGCAGCCGGCTGTCTCCGCAGAGGCTCCTACCACACACACTGTGTGTCCTGGGCCTGCAGTTGGCAGCTCGCTCTGTGCTTTGCATTTCCGGAGATTTCCTGTCCCCAGGGTTCTGATGGGCTTTGGGGGCAGTAAATTCACGTCAGGGCTGTTGCCCTTAAACACCCCCAGAAGCGGGCGGATGGCGGGCCAGCCTGGACGGTGCGGGCCAGCCCTCCGTGGCCTGTGTGGAGTTGCTGTGCTGGTCTCTGAGGTCCTTGCCGAGGAGGAGGGCAGAGGAGCCGAGAGCTTCCATCCTGATGTTGTCCTCACCCGCGTGTGCGTGGGTTTGGCCAGAGGGGGAAGCATGCGTTTTTCAATGGCTGAGTCTGGAGGTTAATGTGAATGAAATGCTGACCCAGATGAAGAAATCAGAAGCTCCAGTTCATTATGAAGTGGGTAACTCCGGGAGGTGGTTTTTCTGGTGGAATAGAACTTAAAAAGATCAAATTATCTTTGAAAGATAAAAGGCAACTTTTTTTTTCATTTTTAAAGCTCTGCTTTTTGTTCCTAAACTGTTCACCAAAACACGCCAAGAAGTTAAATATCTATAAAATCCATGACTGAGAGAACTGCTAAACATTTTGAAGTGTATGTTCGCACTCATTTCTCTACACACACAATTAAAACCAAAAATACGGTCACACGCATATACTGTTTGTAACCTCTTCTTGTTTACCAGGTCTCACTGATGATGAGCATCTTTCCATGTCATTAACTATTGCTCTGCATCATCAATAATTCAGGTTTTTCCTCCTCAGTGCAGAGAGCGTGGTTGCCGGCTGGGACATGGGAAACTGACTGAGGAGCCTGTAATATGGCGCCACTTTCTTCAGTTAAAAGTGTCTCAGAACAAGAGGTGGGCACTGGAAGGACCCCTTGGTGCCCGTCTTTTCTGTATTTGCCTTGAGGCGCCCCCCCCGGGGCTCCCCACTCCTCACCACCTGCTGGTCAGCTGAGGTGCCTTGTGGTCTGAGCGGAAATCGGCAGGAGATTCTCATATATAGTCGGTTCCGAAGTTTAATCTCTGACGTGAGGTCCTCTTCCACTCCTGTCCCCTCGTCCCTCTCATTCCGTTCTGTCAGACAAGAATATTTTAGGTTTTTACTTTATTCTGTGTGCTAGCAAAAAGGTGTCCTCGATGTCTAGTAATAGCACGTCATTAACCATCCTCAGGTGCCCCGTACCTTTTGGACTGGTCTTTATTTTGGGAAGCGGGTAACATGGTCACAAAAACATACTGTGTCTGAAAAGGGACTCTTCGGCCATTCATGTGAAAAGTAGGGCTACGGAACTAATTTGTGGTTATGTAACAGAATGAAAGAAATCTGCATTGCTGTGAGACAGAGAGTAGGACAATCCACGTCAAAAGGACCGGTGGCCCTTGGGGGCTGTGCCACAAGCCATCCTTTCAAGTGGACATTTGTGAGGGACAGACAGGAACGCTCTTAAGGAGTGGTGACCCCCCTTTCCTTGGCTCAAGGGCAAAATCTAGGTTGGGTTCATCTCTCCCCACCACCCCCGTCCATGCCTCAGCACCTCTCACCTGGACCATGCAGCACCTGCTGCCTAAATGTCGCTTCTGTTCGTGCCTCCTGTGTTCCTTCTGCGCTCAGCGGAGTGATCTGAAGTCTCAAGGTCACTCCCTCCCCTGCTTACACCTTCCAGACTCCTCCCTAAAGATTACCACCTGGTAGGCGGCCTGGTCTGGCCTACACTCCAGCCTCAATATATATGCTCTCCCTCTGCCCGCGACAGCCAGCAGCCTCTTTCAGAATGTGCCAAACTGGATTCTTCCCCAAGACTTGAACTTGATGCACGAACTCTTCCTGCCGGTTCTTTACTCGCAGCTCTTTCTTATCCCCAAGGTCTCAGCTCGGACGCGATCTGCTCAGAGAGGTCCTCCAGGCTCCTGCCCCAAGTGCACCTGTTGCTCTGCCACACCTCGTGCCTTCAGAGGACCTACCCAATCCAGTCATTGTGTTCAGTGATTGGTTTACTGTGGACGGCCTATTCCACGCCAGGATAGAACGCTATGAGATCAAGGACCTTGTCTGAATGGAACGTGGCTTTGCCCCCAGGGCATAGTCCTAGCAAATATTGGCACTCAGTGAATATTGTTTTCCTTAAATTATTAAATGTTTAAACTGGCGGTGACTCTGGACCACTCCAGACAAGACGTGCCACAGTCGCTTTGTGTCTCTCTGTCCTCATCTGAACCATTGGGATAGCTACTAGTAACCACATCACCAAGTTATTTTAAAGATAAATGAGATCACACATGCAAAGTGTGTACAATGATGCCTAACGCATCATGCAATAAACGTAGCCCGTATTATCGTTCCTAATCCCGAGCCTTCAGAGCTGGCGTGGCATTCCACAACCTTTGGCTGTGTAAGCAACGTGCTGTCTCCCCCCGGGGTGTTTCTGTTTTGTTGGGACTTCCAGGGGTGCTCAGCCTGGAACAGCTCCTTACCAGGGCTGCTTCTATTGGCTTTAATTTCTTACAGTTAAAAAATATATACTCTTCATCTTTCCCAGGACCACCCACAGGTGAAGAAACTACCTGCTTATAAGAAATTAGAGGCCCAGTGCATGAAATTCACGCACAGGTAGGGTCCCTAGCGGCTACCGGCTGCCGTCCAGGGCCTTCCTTCATTCCGCGCTTCCCCCTAGTGGTCAGCGCACGTCATAGCGAGCGATCAAACTCCTGATCGGTCAAACTCCCAAGGGGACACTTTGCATTATATATTATCATATATATATGATAGCTTGAAAACTTTCTTCTCCTAGTTATCCCTGGATGCAGAAATTCTCCCCCCCCCCCACTTTATTTATAGGTCCTGGTGCCTTTTAGTCAAGGTGACCTAATGAGGCCTTAAAATAAGACATTAATTCTAATTGGAACTATTAAGGGCGCTAACAAGCCTTGAGGTATTCGTCGTGCATTTACTGTGTGCAGAATCCTCGTGTGGGAGATGCACGTTGGTCTCTGTCCATGTGGACCACAGAGGGAGAAGGAATGGATCTTTAAATGAACACAGATAACCACAGCCTTGGCACCAAATGGCACATGACAAACTAGTGGGGTAGTAACTGCCGTAGAATTCCTTTCCATCAACTCACATTCAGAGGACACCTGGCGAGGGTCAGGGGCTGTGCTGGGCCACCGTGGGTCACAGAGCTTTGTGCACTGTCTTAGCAGGAATTCCTGCTGTAAATCTCATGGTCTAAGAAAGTATTAAGGGGGATGGGAGAGAAATTGTGGACATTTAAAAAGTCGTAACCGAAGCTATACCTTTATTTGCGTTCATGAATCTCCTTGGGCTAGCAAAACAGTCACCGGGTTACTTGAATGGCCTGTTATAACCATGCAGCTGGTCACTTTGGATTTCTCATGCTGAATACAGCTCTGAATCCATCATCCACCCCCTACCCGTTTCCTGTCTTGGTTAATGGCACCTCCGCCATATCGCTGTCCACACCCAGACCCTAGCTCCCGTCCATCCGTGGGATGCGTGGGAAGGCCTTTGCATGGACACCCCTCACTTCCTCCTGTGGCCCTGCCTCCTCCTCTGTGTCAGGTCCAGCCTTGGCTCCTGTCACTCAAGCTCTCCTACGTCTCAGGTTTCCCGATGAGGCAATGCTCCCTCACACTTCCCCGGTCTCTGTGTTGCGAACATGCTTCTCCTCCTCGATCCGGAAAAGCCTGCACACCTACAGATGCTTCCCAGCTCGGCGCTGTGGGCTCTGCAGAGCAGACCTGAAACGCGCCGTATTATGATGGATTGTGTGTAGGCCCAGGTGAACCCTGTGGTCGAATAGAAGGGGTATCTGTGGTCTCCTGCAGAAAGGCAGCCCTGAGCTAGGGAGGGCTCCCGGTTTGGTGAGCAGAGCCGAAGGGGGGCTGGATTTCAGCGCCTGCTCACAGTGGCCAGGTCCCCGAGTACAGAGATGGACGGCATGACATTGAGGGGGTCCCAGCTGTCTGTACAAGTTGCTGCCTGAGTGTAAACTCCTCGTAAGGAGAAACCAGACTGATATCCTCACCTATGGGCGGCAGCTCAGTGCCTGGCATGTAGGGTGAGCTCAGTAAGCATTGTTCAGTGAACAGAGGAGTGAATGAAGTGGAATGCAAATTGAAAAGTACTTTTTATTCATCACGGCATTTTGTATGGGAACGACAAGCTTTCAGAATATGGAATCTTCAAAAGGGGAAATAATAAAAGAGGTTCTGCAGGTGACCAGGCGTGGGTGCTGCCTGAGTACCCCGGGCCCTGAATTAGGAGGCTCTGGAGAGCCCAAGGTGAGCCCCCTTTGCCTGCTCCCCTCCGGGCCCACTCGGCTCCTTCCTGGGAGTGCCCTGGCCATGCAGCTGCAGGCACCCATGGCCGCAGGGGGCAGCCGGGGGTAAAACGGATACTTACAATTGTGACTTGACTGGTCAATTGGGTCAGGAATCCTCACATTTCTAGACAAATCTGTATGTTCCAAGATCCCGTAGGAATTTTCCAGAATGCTTTTAATTATTTGATGCAGAGGCAGGAGTAGGAGTAAGGAAACTGAAACTCTGAAGAATTAGGCACCACGCACAACTGAAAAAAAAAAAGAGAATTTTGACAAAACACTTTCTAAATTATATTGCAGATAGAAAGGCTTTATTGCATTCAAATACATCTTATTTCTAGTACAGCATTTACTGTCCTTTTCACTCTCTCTCAACTTAAAATCCTGATTATATTTTTTTTGTGTCTTATATTTTGAGTCCTTATAAACTACCAAAAATCACTTCTGAGAAAGTGGGGACTAAATGAATAAGTACAGGGGGAGAGAGAGAGAGAGAGAGAGAGAGAGAGAGAGAGAGAGAAATGCAGTGAACCAATCTGTGAAACTCTGGTTGTCCTTGTGATACTAGGCCTGCTGGATTTGGGTAACAGACTTGACCATTGATAGGAAAGAAGAGAGGGTACGAATGTGACCTCCTGGTTAACGTCGGAAGAATCCAGAAAGCACCCAGAGATCTGTGAGGCCAGACCCGATGTCTGGGGGGGTTTACACGTTCTCTATGTTGGTGCCACAGGAGCCACAGACGGGCTCAGGCCCGGCCTCCGCGAGTGGCTCTGGCTGCGGAGGACAAAATGAGGTAAACTCATTAGAGCCCGCGCGGGGCCGCCTCGGAGAGATTTGAAAAATGTCCTTTCGTGGAGCCTAAGGGCTGTGTGTTTGCTGCCAATATCAACACAGTCCCGGGGCTCCTGTTCTTTTCTGCTGGAGTTTTCTTGGGACATGGAAGGGGGGGGGGGGGCGGTGGGAGGGGGTGTGAAAAGCCTCCGAGGATTGTGTTTTGTTTTGCTTTGTGCTTTTTTTTCCTTCCTGTTTTTGGCTCATACAGCAAGTCCATGGTAAACATTGGGCAATGTACTTGACCGCACGATTCCTCAATTTCCTCATTAGCAACGCTGTCTTGTTTATGAGGAGTTTTGAAATTCTTTGCAAGTGCACAGAATGCGGTGTGGCGAGCCGGCGCAGATATCTTATTTCCAGCCCACTCGATGCCTCTCCGCAGGGGAGACCACCTGCATCAGGCGCACTTGGAGTGATTGTTCACACGCAGGTCCCTACGCCCACCCCAAACCTTCTGAATTAGCATCTGTGGGGGGGGGGGGCGGTGTGGCCCCAAATCTCCATGGTAAACAAGCTTCCTGGTGATTCTATTCACTCTGAGTAGCTGTTTTCTGGGGAGTCCGAGGTAGAGCCAAGCACCTAAAAATCCCCTGGTATCTCCCAGGGTTTTTTGGATGGACCCAGTCTGGACCATTTTCCCCAGAGCTACTGTGTAGTGGCATTGAGCAATTCATTTAAAGGCCATTTGAAGCTTATTTGGCTAATCCCTGACCTTGAAATGTATGCAATCTGGTAGGAGCTTGAGGACTAGCGGTTCGCTGTCAGGGTGGGGGTGAAATTAACAGACGTCCAAGAATGAAAGAACTGAGCCAATGAGCATGAGTCCCCCTGCTTCGGGTTTGATACTGGACTTCCCCTAGGAACCCAAGGCTGAGGTCCCGGTCTTGATTTGGCCACTGACTCAACTTTGACCTTGGGGAAACCATTTAATCTTTCTGCACAGTTTCCCCCTTAACAAGATGTACTTTCTCCATCCTCATGAGACATGTGTCAGGAGGAGCCGGTCAGTTTACTCAGAAGGGATGTTTCGTTACGGTAACCGGATGTTCTACAACCAGATGTACATCAGGAGGCAGGGATAGCCTCCGGTCACGGATTAGTAACTGCGAGATTGTCCTGACCGAAGAGGATCAAGAAGCTGTCCAGTCCCTCCCTTTGTGTTGAGATCGGAAACCTCAGAGAAAAGAGTGCGCAGGCTTATGGATTTGTGGGCTAACATAGTAGTGTCTACAAAGATAATGCAGGGACGGCAGACACAGGCAGGATTCCTGTTTCTGTGCTCAGGAACCTGGAGAGCGAAAGGCCGCTGTTCACCCCCAGTTTTGCCCTTGTCTGCCCTGGACGGGTGGGATTCTATTGAATCTCAGTTAGGACACCTGCCACCTCTCCTTGGACTTGGAGCTTGAGACCTGTAGGCGTTTTCTGTTGCTGTCGAACACATTACCACACACACAACATACAGCACACAACTATTACCTCACTGCTTCTGTGGCTCAGAAGTCCAGGCGTGGCTTGCTGGGGTCTTTTGCTTAGTGTCTCATGAGGCGGAAATCATTTTGTACAGTATTTTGTACAGTAGCCAAAAGATGGAAACAAGCAGATGTTTGTCAACATGTGAATAACAAACTGGCATATACATACAATGGACTGTTCTTTTTAAAAATATTTTTATTGATTTCGGAGAGGAAGGGAGAGGGAGGGAGAAATAGAAACATCAATGATGAGAGAGAACCATTGACCGGCTTCTCCCGCACGCCCCCCACATGGGACCGAGCCCACAACTCGGGCATGTGCCCTTGACCAGAATCGAACCTGGGACCCTTCAGTCCACAGGCCGATGCTCTATCCCCTGAGCCAAACTGGCCAGGGCTACAATGGACTGTTTTTCAACCTTAGAAAGGAAGGAAATTCTGACCCATGATACAACACGGACCTGGAAACGGATATGCTACATGAAATATGGCAGTCAGAAAGGACAAATAGTGTATGATTCCTCCTACGTGAAGTCCCTAGCGTAGTCACATTCACCAAGACAGGAAGTAGGATGGTGGTGGCAGGGACAGGAGAGGGTGGGAGTTGGTGACCAATGGGCACAAAATTCCAGTTTGGAAAGACGGGAAGATCGAGATGGGTGGTGGCGATGGTTGCAGAAGAAGGTGAATATGCTTAATGCCACAGAACTGTGCACTTAACAGTGGTCAGCAGGACACATGGAATGTGCTGTATATTTTATCACAATAAAAAATTTAAAGAAAATGAACACGTAGATCACAAAACAGAAAATGTTACAAGCAGGCTGATCTGATGGAAGATGCGCAGCCTAGTTGGTAACCAAAGGAAAAAAATTAAAAATTTTATTTAAAAGAAGTACCATCTTGCCCGGCTGGCGTGACTCGGTGGTTGAGCGTCGACCTATGAACCAGGAGGTCACAGTTCAATTCCTGGTTAGGGCACATGCCCGAGTTGCAGGCTTGATCCCTAGTGTGGGGCATGCATGCAGCAGCTGATCAATGATTCTCTCTCATCTTTGATATTTGTATCCATCTCTCCTCCCTTCCTCTCTGAAATCAATAAGAATAAAAATATATTCAAAAATAAAAGAAGTACCATCTTTTAGTCTAACGGAATGATGAATGTTGTGTCTAACACAAAATCTGGAATATAATTATAGTCAGAACATATTTCATTTCTCTGCTGCTTCTTCCCCTTCTCCCTAAACAAAGATAAAGTCTTCATTTAATCTTTTTATCCCAGTGTTTTACACAAGTAGACAGGACTGCCTTTTAGAATGCTAGTTCCATTTTTTGAAAGTAAAACCTTTTTCCATGAGGCCCAAGTTGAGGTTCCAGTGTAAAGAAGGTATAAGAAGTATATTAAATGCAATCCTGAAATAGTTTATTATATCACAAAAAGGTATTTGGCTGCAAATATTAATTAGATGATTTCCCCTCAAAATGCCCTAGAGTTTGTAATAACAAGAGCTGTAAACTCTGAGCTGGTGCTGTGGCTGTGGCCTAAAACTGGTCTTATAACCAAGCCCCTTTACATTCCTGCTTCTAATAGGCCATGTGGGCACACACCTGCCTCCTTATTTCTTTGTTCTCACAATTTCCATGAGTCATGATTCTCTCTTGGCAACTCAATGAAGGCAATTAGAGTGAATCTTTTTGATGATCAGGAAGTGTAGTTAACAATACGTCTCATATTAATTGGTCAAACACGATGAGCCACGCATTATATTAAGCATGTTTCTGTCATTTCATTTAATCCTCATCTCCTTCTGAGACAAACGATGTGACTCTCTTTTTATTGGGGAGAAAATTGAGTTTCAGAGAGTTTTAATAGCTCACTCCACATCCTGGCTGGTAGAGCTAGGTCTCAAACCTCTGATCGTCCCACCACCACACCACACTGCGTCCAGGGACATAATTTATCTATCTCATAAGTATACAAGTGATATATAAGAACAAAATTGTAAATGTGACTTTGTAAAAAGAGCTCATTTTTAGTAAGATGGATCTACAAAGCCCTGGTAGCGGACTCGCAGTGATGTGGATGAAGAAACCACTGCAGGGTTGTTGTTTTTCCTCTCTGTCCTCACACTCATCCCATTTTTTTCTTTCTTTCTACTCAAATTGTATTTATAACTTGACCACTTCTAACTAAGACATAGCTCTTGATATTCCATATTAATTCAGGAGCATTATTTTTAGAGACAGAGGAAGGGGGGGAGGGAGGGAGGGAGGGAAGGAGAGAGAGAGAGAGAGAGAGAGAGAGAGAGAGAGAGAGAGAGAGAGAGGCATCGCTTTGTTGTTCCACTTATTCATGCTTTCATTGGTTGATTCGTGTATGCACCCTGACCAGGGATTGAACCCACAAACCTTTTACATCAGGACTATACTCTAATCAACTGACCTACCAGGCCAGGGCAGGAGATTTAAGTCAAAGTTTAGCTCTACAAACAAGCTGTTGTACATTCATAATAAAGTGCCTTCTGTTCCACGTCAAAGTGTAGATTTGCTTCCTGATAAGATGTATTATCTGAAGACCATCAATTTTTTTTTATTGTGATTCAGGTGCAAATAACAGGAAAGCATAGTTTTTCCCTATCTAGGCAAAAGAGGGGGGGTATTTCTAAAAAAGAATACTTTATGTAATGTTTTAAATGGCCATTGTTTTGCATTGTGATTTAGGAGAAAACAGATTATACACAGAATTCAGAGGCGTCGGCAGTGGTGCCCTGACTGACAGGGAAGCCCTGCCAGGGAATTTCCAGAGAATCCACACCAGGGCCAGGTCTTTGGAGACACTCGGTGCCCATCCCTGCCCCAGAAAATGAAAAACCGTGAAACCATAGATTTTCTGAAACATCCATGCAAATGCCAATTCTGAAAATAAATTTCTTTGCAAGAGTATATGCATGTCTGTTAAAAAAAAAAAAAGTAAGCCCTGATCGGTTTGGCTCAGTGGTTAGAGCGTCGGCCTGCGGACTCCAGGGTCCCAGGTTTGATTCCGGTCAAGGGCATATACCTTGGTTGCGGGCACATCCCCCCCAGTAGGGAGTGTGCAGGAGGCAGCTCATCGATGTTTCTCTCTCATCAATGTTTCTAACTCTCTGTCCCTCTCCCTTCCTCTCTGTAAAAAAAAATCAATAAAATATATTTTTTAAAAAAAGTAATGTCAAAAGAGAAACAAAAAACCAAACTTGTCTTTGTAATTCTGAGACCATTAAACAAATAGGAATATGTATGTCAAATGGATAAGTGGTTGTGAAAATATAAAGAAAATACACTTTTTAAATATCCGTTTCCCCAAGAGAAATTTAATTCTGAATTTTTGCTTTCAATTCTGAATTTCAAGTCAAAATATTATCAAAGTTTTCTCCAAAAGGAGTGTGAAAATAGACAAGAAACCAACTTGTTTGTGCACGTGTGCGCGCACGTGTGTGCACACACACATGCACACGACAATCTCCTTTCACCCTAAGCATTCTAAGCTCCATGTGCTTCTTCTGTTTTCAGAGCTCACACGTGTTTCAACCGCCTGGACCTCCCCCCGTACCCCTCGTTCTCCATGCTGTATGAGAAGCTCCTGACAGCGGTTGAAGAGACCAGCACCTTTGGACTTGAGTGACCGGAAGCCCAGTGCCCGGCTGCGTGGGGACAGGCGGTTGGTTGGGGAAGCTGCCCTCCCAGGATGGCCCACCACCGGGAGGGCCAGAGCGGGTTTCCATCCGAGTAACGCCTTCACTTGACAAGTCTAAGCCACATTTGGGGACTGGATCGCGGTGAGGAGTCCTCTCTGAAGGATGGGGGTGAGCTTGATGCCCAGGGGACAACCCAACAGTCTTTCAATCAGCAGGTCCTGACTGCCACGCTTCTTCCCATTCGTTACGTTCCAAGACCAAGATGAACCTGTGCGGATCAGCTCAAGGTCACTGTGCAGGGACTTGGGAGAATCTTGAAACTTAACCTTGAACGTGATTCAAGCCAAACCGCAGCCCTTGACCCGATCTCCAAATTAGTGCGAGTTCAATAATGGAATAAAAACACGTGTATTTCCCAAAAGTACTTTTGTGTGAGCCCCAAGTTATCACAGAATATTCCTTTTCTTGCTCATGTGTGCCTGCATGGTGTGCACGTAGGTTTCAGCTTCCACGGGACCCGAGTGGAAATGAAACCAAGTCAACATGAGGCAACTTTAAAGATTTGCAATAAGGTGGTCTATGACGATGGATATGCAAAGTGGTCTGTGTGTCATTATGGCTGGAGACAAACTGTTCTACAGTGAATTACTACCAACAGATTGTATGCTCTCTAATGCATGGAAACAATTTTAAATAACTAGCGATTAACTCACAGCATATCAGAAAAAAGTCCACGGTGAGTTCTGTTCATTTTTTTTATAGGTTCATGATATTTATGTTCTTTGCGGTGTATATAGGAACCCACCTGTCCTACTGTTCGTGCCGCCCAATCCATTTCCATGTTCCATGCTTACTTGGGCATCATGCTGGTAGGTATCCTTTTAAGCACTGTCCAGGGAACCAAAGGGCCTTTTATTTTTCTAAAGGTACAAAAAAATTCCCCGAAATATTTTGCACTGAATGTACCAAAGTCGAAGGGACGTTACAAGATGACTGACAGCAACTCCATCACTGGGCAAGTATAACAGGAAACAGCTTCGAAATTCAGACTTCTCCACAGTGCCATGTCTACCACTACAGGACTGTGCATCTAAGTAATAATTTTTTAAGACTCACGCTATGTGATAGTACGATATGCATTTATTTAAAATGCATTAGACTCTTCCATCCATCAAATACTTTACAGGATGGCATTTAATAAAGATATTTCGTACCCCACCCCCCTGCTTTTTATTTGTACAGCATCATGAAACGCCGGGCTCACTGAGGGAGCCATCAGCAACACCTAAGGGGTCAGCTCTCTTTAGTAACGAGAATTCCATCTCCCTCGTCCATGAAGACGTCACAAACGGAAACCCTCAGTACTCTTTCCAAGCCTGCATTTTCACCGATGCATAAATTCCTTATCAACATAAGGAAACAGGTCTTCTAGGATACCTCGGACATTGCATGACACCACTAATGTTACACTTGCTTAGTTTTCTCAGAGGGTGTCCTTCGTTTCTACTGCTTTCGGGTTTTTTCCACATCGTTGTTTATTTCTGGACGTATGGCCATAACTCATCAGAGGTTCAATGCAGCGAAGTTAAATGGTGAATAATAAAAGCGTTGGATTAACATTTGGTTTGCCAGCCTATGGTTTTACAGGCATTGCCCGACCACGTCTCTGAGCTATAAGAAGCCGTGGGAGCCTCGTTGGGGGATGTTGGCGGTCTTACACTTTGTAAAGGTCACGTGCTGGGTTTTGTAGGTTGGTTTTAAGAGCAGATTGCCCCCCTGTTGGGTGAGCTGCATTCACTGCTGGAGTCTCGAGAGGAAAGCCACTCAGGCTGCGTTCCTGCACTAGAGGCAGATGCTGCCGGGCGAGGAAATGTTCTGAAATAAAGACCTCAGAGCTCGCAGGTGGGGAAGGAAGGGGTACCTGTGTCCTGTCATTGGACCAGAAACTAAGGGAAGAGAAAAACTTTTAACTGGAACAATTAGTGTGTACTTACTGACCATGAATGTAAGTATTTTTAATTTTGCAAATTATTTTTACTTGTTGATATGTTTTCATTACAAGGGAAATCATATAATATACTTTATTTAAAAAACGACATTTTTAATGGTAATGTGATGTTTCAGAGCCGGCATTCTCTAAACAGCTGAAATTGAAGGTGGCATTTCTTTCAAAAATACATTCCTAGACCACGTGAGCTTTCATTTTGGTCTGTGACACTTGGTTACCATACTCCACATTATCAGGTAAAAGAAATTTGAAGTAAAGTGTATCTCTTTAATTATTTCTAAGAAATATATTTATTTGTTAGGGCATCCAACTTCTCGTATAACAGTATAAGCACCTAGCTGCTACTGTTCTCAGAATTGGGGATCCTCAAAGATGTACTTAGCCTATCAAAACACATGGTTACTGACCTTTTTTTTTTTTCACTAGTAAAACAAAAACTCCAATAATCACTTTCTAGAATATTAAATATGTCCACAGAATAATTTAGTCTTAAATATACTCTACAATTAGAAATATCCATATATTTTTTTCTTCTGGACTGTGAACTGGGTAACTCGCTGTATGGCCTTGTTCCTTTAAGAAGCTCTTAAGTGATACTCATACTGCCCCGTCTTATAGCATAAAAGACAGTCACGATGCATCATGTACGTACGCGAGAATCTCTGAGATGAGAGGAGAGGCACAGTGTTGGCATTCGCCCGTGTCAGCCACTGTGTCTGATCATGGAGCTGCAAATTCGAAATCCGCCCTTGAGAAGTTCATGGTCTAGAGGAGTAGACACCAAGGTTCAAAAAAGTCTTTTCAATAGGATTTGGTTTGTTCTACCATCAAGGGATGAGAAGAGAATGGTTTGCTCCATCTGGGAAGTCACTGAAGGCTTCATACATGGGCGCTACTGTAGCCGAGGCAGGAAGGGAGGAAGGTCACATAATGCCCTGCTGTTGGGGCTAAAGGCATGTCATAGCGTGTTGGTACTGGTCAAGTGCTGGAGCCCACGGTGCATTCATGCACAAGGGTTTAAAGTGTGCGTGTGGGGAGCTGAACCTGAAGGAACAACTGGAGGGTCTTCAAATTGTCCAAGCAATGCCCCAGTGAGATGTGGCCCTTTCCCAGTTCCTCTGGTCTGCACTCCAGTGTACCTTCCGCTTTCACTGTGAGAAATGCCAGTCCTGAGCCCAACCCGCTTCTGGGGTCGAAACATTTTTCTTGTGCAAAAACGAATGGATCTTGGTCAGAGAAGCGTGGTCATCATTTTCTAGCCGCTGTTGTGCTTATGACGACTTAGTAGAAATTCTGTAATAAGTGAAGGAAAATCGGTGTCACCTGCATAAGAATCCTTATGGCAAAACGGCGTTCAGATGATGAATGGCAATGGTCGCACCTGTTTGTGTCGCACTTTAGAGTGTCAGAGGACTTCCGGGGCATCATCTCTCCATCCTCACACACTTCGTGGGGTCGAAGGTATCACGCCCCATCTGGTTTGAGGCTGGTGTTCGTGGCTGGCTGGTGAGATGTTTCAGTACTTTATAGTTACAATTCTAGGTTTCGCCACCAGAGATGGAGAGGCTAATGTTTCTACCAGCATGTTTCGCTTTCAGTGAATTTTGCAAGATGATTCATCTACCAAAGGCTCACTTTTTCAAACACTCTAAAATGTGACGCCCTCAGAAAAGCCCATGAAGAAATGAGTACAGTACATCCCTGGAAAAAAACTCCCCATACGCTTAACAGTTGCATTTTACTATTTGTTATAAGAAATGAAAAACAGAATGCCCAATGTGATTGCTTTTGGTGGATTTATGTAGTATAGCAGTTGAGTTTTCTCAAATACTATTTGGAAGCAACATCATGGAAAAAAGGACTTTAATCAAAAGCCTTCTTTTAATTTTTCATTTTTAGTAAGGATGGGTCTAGAAAGCCCTGGTAGCCGAGTGGCAGTGATGTGGATGAAGAAACTACTGCAAGGTTGGGTTTTTTTTTCCTCTCTGTTCTCACATTCATCCAATTTCTTTCTTTCTTTCTACACAAATTGTATTTAGAACGTGACCACTTCTAACTAAGACAAACATCTTTGAATGAAGAGTCTAAAAGTCTTTCCAGTTTAAACCCCATCCAGGAAATCCCCCAGGCAGGTGGAATGATGCTATGTGGTCATTAAGAGATATGTGTAAGTCTGCACAGTCAGAGCATGCAAGTGAAGACTCATCTCCAAACCGAGTCTGAGCTGCAGGCCCTTCGTTCTCTCTGACCTGCTTTCTGGTTTAGATGATGAGTGTGAACACTAGATCTCAGGCACCTTCCTCCCATAGAATTTGAGTTTAGATCGAGACTGTCACTTCCAATTAAATTCCAATCTTTGCAAAATCCATTAACTGTGCAGTTCGATTGTGCTTTCCAGGTAGGTGTGTTTGTCTAACACGGAAGCAGAGGGATCCCGGAGACAGTAAAGCTTTCTCATTTCTAAATGGTGGCGTAAAGCCAACCAACTGCTCCCTGCTGGGTGCTAAAAAATGAAAAAGCAAAAAAGACGTGCCCTGCAGGCCAGGAACACAATGCTAATTACTGACAACAGCCCAGACAGGGGTGGTCACTGCATTCCGGGAGGGGAGCGTGTGGACTAGCAGTTGTTAAGGGAGGATTGTAACAGGGAAGCTGAAACAAGGGAGGGAGGATCCTGTAGGGCTTGCTGGTGGGGTCGGAGCAAACATTGAGTCTGGTTTCTGACTTTGAGGAAAAGCGTGCCATGGTGCCTAATGAGGGCGCTGCTCGCTAAACCCCCTCTTGGGAATAGCCCGTTTTCTAAGTTCGGCGGGTCGATGACATTTTGGGATTGCGAAACAGAATGTAGCCCCCACTATTAGAGCCAGCCAGAGCTTCCATCAGGGGAGTCAGTAATTTAGTATTAAATCCCATTGTGGATATTTTTAAACTTAAGAAGCATTGTTACTACTATTGAACTTGGTACATGAAATAGAGGAAAGGGTGTTGCTTGGCTTATTCCACGGAATGTGTTTTCCAGTAGACGTTCTTTGGCGTTCGAAGAGCTTTTGAGACATGTTCATGGTTTCTAGTGGTGACTTCAATGTCCTCTGTTAGTCTAGAAGGCGAAAACCTAAGAACCGGGTTCCTGAATTTCCAATGGAGACCTAGTCAGTGTTTCCAACTTTTCAGGAAGTGAATCAAGACTGAAAAGACATTTGCTTAGCCTTACGATGCGGAGTAGTTGGCTTTCATGATGGGCAGGTCAGCAGCATGGGTAGGCCCCGATTCCCGGGGAACACGGGAACACTACATTCATGTGCGTGGCTTTTACTTCTGGTCGCCTAGGGCAGGCGATGTCTTTCTATCTGATTTTTCTTTGAAGATATTACAACCCTGAGGCATGTTGATCGGTATGTTGTGTGATTCAAACTGAATCGGCTGTTACTGATGCCAATGAGGAATCATCAGTAAACTTCTGGTTACTATCACCTTCTGCAAAAAAAAAAAAAGGGGGGGGTGGTGAATAACATTCAAGAAATACCTTGGAAGGATTAACTAAGAACCGAATGTTCTTTTAGGACCTTAATGCTCTAAAAGAAGTTATTACAACCTATTTATGTTTCTTTACATGCTATCATAGGTAAAATTTGAGGCTGTTAATATTTGGAACGTACATAAGATTACATGTTTTTACAATAGGGATGCAGGCATTCCAAAGTAAATGAAAATACATGCATCTCTCTTGCCTCTTACTGAAAGTATTAATCGAGTTTTATAATAATGCTTACTTTTTAATATGAAGGCTCTGCAAAACAAAACATATTTATTTCTAAGATTTCAGTAGAGCCCAGGTGATGTATTTTTTTAAAGCCTTGCCATTTCCTTTCACCACCTCCACCTACTGTGTCTACCACACCACGTATCACAGGTAATCGCTATGTTTCTATTTTGTTGAGTTGATTTAGAATTCATACCTAGTCGATGTGACTTTTCATAGAGAATAATAACAGGAGGCATTTGCTATTGGCATTAAGATTATACAGCTCTCATTTCACCTTATATTTAAAGTTCATCTTTTATTCTTTTTCAAAGCAAACAATGTGGATTGTTGACATCCTAGAAGTGATTCGCGGGTGGTATTAAGTGGAGCCTGAAACTCTGACATGTAGACTCCTTGTTTGTTTTCTGCAAAGTCTGTGTTCTTATCCTCATCTGACCCCCTGGCTTTTGTGTTGTATTTTTTTATGATTCTGAAATGCTTTGAAGGAAAGATATTTTAATGTGTACAATTTATTTTATTTTCATACTGATCTCTATTTTGTTTAAAACCATGTTGCATCATGAAATCACTTAATCCAAAATAAATCTTCTTTAAAAAAATAGATTATGACTTTTCTGTGATACATTTGGGAAGGAACAACTCGAGGGAAGAAAACAAAGTAGGGATAAAGGTCTCATGGGATTAGGGTGCAGCTTTGTGGATACAGGATGTTTTCTTTTCATGATATTTATAATTAGGAATCTATTTTTTATTCTTAAAGTGACATTTTGCTATTTTATAGGCTATCAATGAATGCTGAGGAAATGAGTTGACATAAATATAATCTCGTTTCTCACATGGACTGAGACTATTTGTTAAGCCATCTTGGTTGAATGTTTATTTCATAAACACGTAAGCACACCGTCACAACCTCCAACACCAGTCTAATGCAGGTGTCACACACGTAGGGGATCCAAGTAGGTATTTAATGAGTAAAACCAGCTGAGTGTAAGCAACAGAGAGGGGTGAGGTTCACCTAAGGGGGGCATTCTAATCTGCTTAGGCAGATTCCAGTCACATGAGATTCAGGTCCTGTGTGGAAAGAGAAACCGAGAAATCTAAAATTTTGTGATTTTCTCTTTTAGATCTTTTTAATACTGGTTGGATCAAAGCAAATATGTCTATAGGTTAAATTTCCCTTGTGGGTCCATCAGTTTGGAACCCTTGAGTTAATACATTATCTTGTATATTGGATTGGTAGTATGAAAAATTGACCAAATCAATAAAACACGATTAAGACATGGCAGTTTATATGAAGAGATGGGGAAAGGCAAATATATACAATGAGGGTAGAGAATTATGAAGGATGTACTTGAAAAATGATCAGTGCTGACCATTATCTTTCTGAAAACCAACTAGTGTTAACTCATGTGACCCACACTGGGGATCAAGCCCGCAACCTGGGTATATGCCCTGACCAGGAATCGAACCGTGACCTCCTGGTTCATAGGTTGACTCTCAACCACTGAGCCACACTGGCCAGGCCCCAGAGAGTCTTTCTTGGTGTTTTTTATTTCATCTTTTAACCTTTTTATCAAGAAATGGAAAGTATGTTTTCTTCATGCTTCCTTCTTTCCTTTATCAAAAATGTTGACCTACTAATGGCTTTTTTTCTTTCTAAATAGATACTTCTTTCCAACTAGATACTGGGTTGACTAGTATTCCATTTGTCAACCAAAGAGCTGATGTTTACATTGATAGAAATAAATTTCACACATTTTATTTGCCACAATATTACAGGTACTTGCAAAAAAAAATTTAGTCACTAATTGTTTATTTAGAAAGAAAAAGAAAGCAATTTTCCAAAGCATAAATCATTGGAACAATATATATATATTTCTTTGACAATTGATAATAATGTTATGAAATACTACCCCTTGCTATACACACACAACTCTTGGGTACTGCAGTATTTCATGTCTAGGTGGTATGCGATTGGCATTGGAAAGTGGACCCCGAATCCAAATTCTTGTCATGACATTGCCAACACACCTCTCTCCCTGCCTCCACCCCCAAATTCAATTCCTGAGCTCAAGGTGAAGTGAAGTCCTGCCTTTTATTCCTATGAGGCTTCTGCCCCAAAGTCCCAGGCAGTCTCCTTTGAATAACATTAAACCATATGAAGGACTTCCTTTGTACTGAGTAGAGACAGTTCTAAAGAGACCAGACAAGGTCAGGAGACTTCCTACCGGGTCCTCCGTAAACCCACACTCACAGCTTGATCCTTTGTATCTTACTTAGAGCGAAAGGCAAGTTCCAAGAAGAGAAAACCAATCAATAAAAAGAAGAGAATGTGCTGATATATGAATCTGGATATATAATGTATATACCTGGTCCAGGTTGCCCACTCCATGACTTCTCAGGGCAGAGGAGTCGCCAAATGGAAACAGTACTACTCACGGGGCCAGAGAGATGGGATAACCCCGAATCTACACGGTCAGACCTGACTGAGGTTGGGCAGCTCCCCTCACCTTCCAGCCTTGTGGCCTGGAAATGCAAGAGAAATCTCAAGTGATAAAGTCCCCAAAGAGGACAAGATCCAAGTCTGGGTTCCTGAACAGACCAGTCCAGACCAGCATTTCTTTTTGGGAATGGAGGCCGGGAGAGTGGACAGGAACTGTGCATTTCCCTGGGACGGGGGAGGCCAATTCTATTCTTGAGTGATTGACTTCCCAGAACAAAACAACAAAAACTATTTCAACTGTTGGCTAAAGAACCATTCGCTAATTAGCGATGATTTGCTATTACTCCATTTTTAATTAGGAAACCATGTCAACATTTCTTCAACGTTGCCTTCAATCACCCATAGTGATAGAGCACCCCCCAAGTAGGGAAGTGCAGATGGAGGCCACCCTACCGATACAACATCACTTACAGGCTTCATTTAGTTTAAGCAAAACTCTCATATATCGTCAAACTTGGTTTTCATTTGAAAATAAGGATTTTCCCTATTAGCTTTAATAACGGCTGGTTCCCCACTTCCTCAAATAGCAAAGACAGTTGCTGATCCAGGAAGACAGCACTTGGATTTTTGCCTGTTCCTTGGCCAGACGCTGTGTGCCCTGGGCGTGCACGCATTGGTTTGAGAAGCAATGTCTATAACACCAGCGTCTCTTCCTCCTGCAACACTACTGATAATTTGGAGTGAAAATGTTTGGGTTTGTTTCCTCTCATCTGTAATTAACCTGTCTGTTATAACACTCATAACAATGTTTAGGGAGGAATGAAGATAACAGGCTATCTGAATCTTGGAACCAAGCAAGAGTGCCAGTAGCTCAGTGGCTGGAGTATATAGCCAGAGCTTTTCTAACCGGTCACACGGTTTGGGTGTGGTGGTGACTGCACACGTACATGCTAGTAAATTAATGTTTCCCAGCTGACTTTTACCTGTCCTGAGCTAAGGCCCTCAGTTAAGATATAAAATCATATTTCAAAAATTAGCCCTGCTCCTTGGAGAAATGACTGATTCCAGGAAATATGCAAGATGAGCCTGAAACACCTTGTAGTACTAGAAATAAAGTACTTTCTTGAAGAAGAAAAAAAAAAAGCTCCAATAATGGAAATATGACAAAGGAGCCAAGTGAGAGAGCGCCAATGGCCAAAGCTGGAACAATTTGAGCAACAAAATGAAATGAAGTAGTATTGGATTATAAGACAAGATATACAATGAATATTCATAAGTCCAGATGATAAATAAGTTACTGAATAATTAACAAATGAAGAAGAGACAAATCTTTCATGCAGAGGAATTCCACATAACCTAAGCAGATGCTCCACGCTTAAATGCGAGATGCTCATAGTGACTTCCTTCCACAGACTCCAGCATGGAGTAGGGGGAGGGCATGGAAAAGAGTAACTTCACAGGGAAGAAACCCGGCAACCACTACATCTGCCAGGTGATCAAGGTCAATACCAACAGTTACAAGTCACGTGGATAGTATGTTCCCTTGCTACGTTGTGACAAAAAAGGCACTTCATCCCTGTGGTCTTCCTCCCGAAACCTATAACCCTGGTCCAGCCATAAGAAAAACATCAACTTCGAATACACAGGCATCTAACAGGGGTAATTCCTTTCTCATGCACAGTTCCTGACCATCGTCTTTGGGAAGCCACTAGCTCTAAGCCTGTTTTTAGGGGAAAGCTGACTGACCTCCCCCAGCCCAGAAGTAACGCAGCCCTCCCTACATCACATTATCAGGTCATTTCCTCAGACCCCTTTGGGATCTCTCCTGGGAACGATTCACTGGTTCGTCCGTCCATCCATCCATCCATCCATCCATCCATCCATCCATCTATCCATCCATCCGATCAACACGTACTGAGTTGCTACTTTGTGCCAGGCACCACGGGAGGTGCCGGGGAAACGCTGAAGGAAGCAGTCCTGGTTGCCGTCCTTGGGCAGTTCACAGTCTCATGAGAAAGACGGGCAGTAAACAAATAAATCCTTAATTATTAACTGTGATGAAAAGGGCCGTGAAGAGCAGGGAGCAGCGACGGGGAGCTCCTCAGAGAGAGGGAGCAACGTTTAAGGTGAGAACCGAGGGCGGAAGAGTAGCCAGCCCCTGGGAGATCAGAGGGAAGGCCCTGCAGCATCCTGTCATTGAAGTCTCATAACATCCCAAATAATTACAGAGCAAGCACAAAAGACTTAATCACGCCAGAGAGAATCTTCTCACAGGGGAGCACTTGCTGTGACTCCTATTCTGCTTCCTCGGAGTTTTCTGCACACTTCCTGTTCCTTAGGCCTTAGACCGCCAGTCAGGCTGCTGTCCACCACCGAAACACAAGCTCGTGTGCCCGATGAGCTATGCAGATGGGCCACCAGGGGGGATTTTAGGAGATGGGGACAGGATGGAGGGCAGTATCCTGAGAAGGACCTGGGATTTGCTGTCTGAGTTCAAACTCTGTCTCCACCTCTTGCTTGTATAACCTCAAGCAGGTCAAATTTTCTGAGCCCGAGTTCCCTCATCTGAGCCCTAGGAACAAAGATGACTACCTCAAGGTGGCGATTCAAGAATTAAGTGAAATGATGTATACACAGCAGCTCCAACTTTAAAAAATAGGTATGCTCCTTTTTCTGAAATGCCTCCCTGTCACCCTGGCTATTGGTTGGGAATTCTTAGTTCTGTGCCAAATCTTATTACCTTAGGTGGTAAATCGTGATCGATTTTCCTAATTCCCCACCCAAAACTGCCTCAGCCAACCCAGGGCAGCAGGAGGGAGTGCACACAGCCCAACCAGCTGGAGAGATGCGAACACTGAGGTTTGGGGTGATGTCGGGGCTCCTAGAGCTGCAAGCGGCTGCAGGTAAGGTAGCCGGGGGCGCGGTGTGGCTGCCATCGGCCCTTTGGGTCCTCTTGGAAAATCACCTCCTCCTTTCTTCCCCGTTGTCCGGGGCTGCTCTATCATAGCGTCTCCTGCAGTTTTTCAGAAAAAGGGGTGGGGATGGGAGAGGAGAGAGCAGGTCTGAATGGTCCGGACAGTCCCCTCCCCTGAGCGTAGGTTGCCCAGGAGGGCCTACAATCTTCAGTTCTAGACGGAGCCCTGGTCTCAGTCTGGACAGTCACTCTCAGAGCCTCTTTCTTGTTGGTAAAATGAAGTAGTTCTAGCCTTGCTTACAGTAACCTCCGGATTGTCGAGGCTCAGATAAAATATCGCGTGTGAAAGCACTGACGACATCAGCTCCAAAGGCCGTGCAGACTTCAGGGGCTCTTAATACTGGGACATCCTGGGCCACATTCCGCATGCATGGCTGGCCTGCAGCGTTTCAGAGCTGCTCATTACTGAGCTATTAGAAGGGGATTTTTTAGGTCAACGAGTAACAAGTGTCTCAAAGGTATTGCCTATTTTTACTTTGAAAGAACAACCTGAGATCCCCAGAGGTAGGCTTAATAGCGAGAAGAACTCAAGGCCTGGACACTTAAGAGATCATTGAAAACTGCACAAAAGGAGCCTATTTTGATAAACTGCATAATATATTTAGGCAAATATAAATGTGCTGTTGGCCTGTGTTCAACTGAGCAAGGCTCACTGAAGTAATGGAAACTGATCAGATCTTCGGTCTGCCACTTCCTGTTCTCAGCAAGTAGAGAGAAAGACAAACACCCAGGGTGAGAGACAGGAAGACAGAGAGACAAGTGATTTGTTTATGCAGATTCTCTCAAGTCACCAAGATAGTCATCTGCAAAGTGTTCAAAAACCTCAAACTTAAATAGATGCACCCCAGTTTAGGCCTGTGAGAAATAGGCTATCTTTGCTCACTCAATGTATCCGTTTTTCGATTTTGCAACTTGTTCTCCAGGTGGGGTGTGCTGATGTAGGCTTCCCTGTTGACTTCAACTACAAGCAAACCTTTCTTCTGAGAGGCTCACTGTGGGAATATCAGAATCCAGATCCAAGAACCCCTGCACTCAGACCTGGACCATCAAAGAGCAGGCGAGGAGAAAGCAATGGGTCGCTTCCCTCTTATCTTTTCCTTAAATTATTTCAAGACACGGCTTCAAAGGACCCTTAATCTGAGGTAGTATTTCAATCCCAGAAGATGCTTTATCTAGTCAAAATTAATTTAGGTCCCTAATAATCCGAGTTAACATGCAATGGGAAGATCTGAAGAGCCTAACGAGCCCACATATTTTTCCCCTTTGAAGTCTAGCTAGAAAGGGACCAGAATAAAAATATTGTAAGATATGTTTGTGAAATTATAGAAGGCGGAACCATTCCAGGCCCGATGAGCTCAAAGAGAAAAGCATTCTATGTTATAGGTCGCATTAAATAATAACAAAAAGTAGCCTATGAGGAGTCAGTTCCAAAACCCTTTCTGGAGAATGTGGTTCATTTGAAATCGAGTGTGCTTTTCATGCCTTCGGTAAGCACTCCATAAAACAAGATACTCTCCAATGTGTTAGAACAGTTCTGTTTTGATTGGCGCGGGAAGGCTGCAGTCAGTTGAGCGGATTTATAATGAACTAAGCATATGGCATGGCATCATCCGTCATTCTCCTCAGAACCTCTTGCCTGCTTTATGGAAATTGCATAACCGGAAAGTAACACATGAAAATCTTACACTCTGCTGGGTGGAAGTTAGATCATGATTTCAAAATGTAGGTGAAAGTTGATAGTTAGAGGAGGTGGCCAACATATTTTTCTCCTTCTTTCAGTAAGCTAACCACTTTAATTTATTGGTGCAGTTGTTTATTTTATTTTTTTATATAGCAGATAAAGGAAAGGGTAAATTTATTTTTGCCTTTTCTTTCCTTTAATTAGCCACGGTTTATTTGTGGAATTTCAGGAAAGCTGATGTTAAAAGAGGCAAGATAGGTAACTACAGAAGTGAACGAAGAGACCAATTTTGGGGAGGGCGAGAGTTATGAAGTTGTAAGCAATGAAGCATCTCTGGATGACTGAAGCCCCAAAGGGAGGTATTTAAAGGATCTTGTTTGAGTAGCTCATAGAGTAGAGACCCGGGCTGGAGAGCCAGGACCAGGACAAGACAACCAGGAATGAGATCCAAAGTCCCACCAATGACTATTCCGGTGAAGGTGCCACTGTTGCCAGAATACAAGTTTCTAAGTGCAATTAGTCCTGCTGACAGCGTGAGAGTGGATAAAGGCGGTGTCACTAGAACCACTGCTCCCAGGGCCATAGCTCCCTGACACTTTGGCTGCTGTCAGAGAGTTGAGTGCTCCTGGCCTCAGGCCCACTTGTTCCAGATTCCATGGCTCAAGTGCATACAGACGGTTGATAGAACTTAAGGTGACTGCTCCTGCCCTAGCTGCAAAGGAGGCTGGGGACGTGAATATTTGTCAGTTTCACTTCCATAGACTCAAAAGGTGAGCACGTCTCTAAATGCCGGAGGGGTTAAGGTACTAGGTGGTCATAAAGTGACAAATGTCCTCAAAAGGAAAAGAGCAAACTGGTCATGATGATTAGAAAAAATAGCTCTTAATCTCTCACAATTTTTACCCTTAAAAATCAGTAAGAACCTCAGAGGGTATTTATTTATGTAGGTTATATCTACCAAGTTTTAAAGAAAATTTTAAAATATTAATTTATTTAAAATAACACCTACATGTTAACAATAACAACATTGCGTGTTAACATCAATAACACATTTTATGAAAAATACCTATATTGTCCAAAACAAATAATGATGAGGGTGGTATTGTTTTACATTATTGTGATCTCTCTGATTTCTGCCTGAATAGGAAGCATTTGGATTGTCATAGCTGCTTCTACATTAATCTGTTGTAATATGACACATTCTGCAGTCTCTGGAAAACTGAATCATACACTTGTGGGAGATTAAGAGAGAAAAGGGTAAATATGAAAATTCTTATGAAAAATATTTCGACCTTGGGGACTCTCTACAAAGGTGTTGGGGTCTCCCTAACACAGTAGGGGAATTGCTAGGTGAAAGATTTACTTTGTGATTGGAATTAAATGATAGATATTATATTGACACGCAATTCCTTGGATCACTTTCTGCATTCCTGTCACATCTATTTTTAGCCAAGGCGTGGACATTTTGCTCAGAGGTTGACAGGACTGAGCCTGCATCAAATTACTAATATAATGGTATTTTGAATAGACTGCAAAAATAATAGCTGGACGGCATTTCAGTTACTTTATGGAGTCTATCCTTTCTTTTGATCTTAAAAATCATTTCCAGCTCTAATTTATGATCCTAGGGTTCCCTGAATTTGAATTTTTAAAGCAACGACAGATTCATTTTTTTAAGCCACCTTTTATTTTGGAACAGTTTTAGATTTATAGAATTATTGCAAAGACAATACATAAAGTACCCACAACCAGTTTCCTTGTTAGTATCTTACATTAGTAGGGCACATTTGTTATAATTAATGAACTGATAGTAACTCATTAACTAACGTTTATACTTTATTCAGATTTTCTTAGTTCTTGTTTAATGTCTTTTTTTTTTTCTGTTCCAGGATCCCATCCAGGATCCAGCATGGCATTTAGTCACTCCATCGCCTTAGGCTCCACTTGACTGTGACAGTCCCCTTGTTTTATGACCTTCCCAGTTTTGAGGTCAAGTATTTTGTAGTATGTCCTTCCATGGGTATTTTCCTGATGTTTTTCTAACGGTTGAACTGGGGTTATGGGTTTGGGGGAGGAAGACCACAGAGGCAAAGGGCCATTCTCATTGCATCGTATTAAGGGCATGGTCGAAATGACTTGTGAGTATTGCTGTTAACCTTGATCACCTGGCTGGAGGGACAGTTTGTCAGGTTACTTCACTGCAAAGTTACTCTTTTTTCTCTCACTCCCTATACTGTGCTCTTTAGTGAAAAAAAGTCACTATGCCCAGCCCACACTTTAAGGAGTAGGGAGTTATGCTCCTCCAACTTGAGGGTAGAGAATCTACATAAATTATTCATAATTCTTCTACATGGGAGGTTGCCTATTCTTTCCCCTGTCTTTATTCAATCATTTACTTGTATCAGTATGTACTCATGCATATTTTATTTTATACTGTGGGTCATAATCCAATAGCATTTTGTGTATGTGTTGGGTTGCTCAAATTGTCCCAGCTTTGCCATTGGGAGCTCTTTCAGTGGCTCCTGGGTCCCTCTGACATACTCCCATCACTATGTAGGGATTTGGTTGACTTATTGGTTTGAACTTCCTTCTTTCTGGCACTGCACAATGTTCCAGGCCTTTCTGTATGTTTCCTGCCTCAGCTCTGGAAGCATTGATTTCTCCAAGGAGCTTTGGTTCCTTTTATTGGAGAATGAATGGTCTTAGAAACGAAGACCTGAGTGGCCGGTGTGCTTATTGCTCCTAGGGTGTCATTGCTTCTACATGCTCTCTGCTGACAGAGCAAGGAGATATTTGTGAATATTTACCAATGCACACACAGCTATCTATAAATAGTTCTATGTGTAAACATCCATATCTATATGAAGCTAAGCATTAGGTCACACCAATGTCTCTAACTCTAATCCATGGCCACATGGATCATTCTAGGCGCCTCCTCTTGCATTTGTTATGTATTTGTAGAGTTGCTTTAACAATGAAGACATTTTGGAATGGGAGGTGTGAGAGAAAACAAAGGGATAAAAAGAGCAGGGGCACCAGGGACTAAGGTGAATTGAACACTCAAGAACCTGTGCTCTGTGAGTGGCCACAGTTATTAAATGCCCAGAGGAACAGGCCATGTAGTAGAGTTAGTTTGCCTCTTGGCTTCACTGGTTACAGCTGCACTGTGACTTAGGTGTCTGTGGGCAAGTATATTACGTCCATGTCCCTTAGTTTATTTTTTATCTTTGAAGGAGGAAACTCTAGCACTTTACTCACAGGAGGGTGAGGATTCAACGAGTTAACACAAACAGCACATTTAGAACAGTGCCAGGCTCAGGATTTGTCATGAGCTATTGGTACTTTGTTCCCTGAGGGATAAAGCTATTATTATTTCAGTTTTACAGATGAAACAGCAGGCAGGGGAGTATTATAATCTGTTCAAGGTCTCACAGCTAGTAATTTTCAGACCCCCTCTCTCATAATCTGTGCCCTTTAAAGGGTTTCTGAACAGCTCTAAATATTTTTATAAAAATGAAGCTATGAAATGCTACTCTATAAATCTACAGGGAAGGTTAACTACTGAAAAGAAGCCTGGAAAACACTTGGAATGTTCTCAAGGTCAGGAATATTGCGCTACTCGTTAATAGGAGCCTTTTCCACATGATCAGCACGTTAATGCCAGGAAAGGTCTCACGGAGGGGAGACTGGCCTTCTCAACGCTCTGCTGTCACCTTAAGCCAGTCGAGGCAAAGCGCACTCCCAACAAGGAAATGGTAGGGGTTAAAGGCCAGCCCGGCCTTATCTGTGCCTATGGCTGCCTGATGCAAGAAGACTCACATCGTGCGGGATTCCTGAAAGCTTTACTATTTCTTACCTGCTGTGTGCTCTGGGGAATGTGACACCAGGTCATGATTCCTGGGATATGCTCTTGGCAGAGGAAGTACCTCAGGAAAGTGAAAAGGGAGGGCATTTGTTGGGGAGAACTAATAGACGTTTATCTACTAAAGTAAAATAAATGACGGTTTTACACCCTATATTTATGTCCTTGCTCCACTCGATAATCTACTTCCCTTTAAACACGGGCGAGTCTCACTTCTTCAGCTACCACAGGCCTGGCCGTCAGCATTTGTTGACCTTACAGCTGCCTGGTGAACCCGGGTGCCTTCACCAGGTGGATTCTGAAAGGGAAAGCAGCTTGCTTCTTCTCTCCTTTTCTGACCAGCATGTCAGTTTTATTTTTTCACCCAGTCACCTCTCCTAGCATCCATCATATGATCCAAGGGAATCATAAGTATCTTCTAAAGCAGCCGTTGGCAATCTACGGCCCGCGGGCCGGATCCGGCCCGTTTGAAATGAATAAAACAAACAAACAAAAAAGACCGTACCCTTTTATGTAATGATGTTTACTTTGAATTTATATTAGTTCACACAAACACTCCATCCATGCTTTTGTTCCGGCCCTCCGGTCCAGTTTAAGAACCCATTGTGGCCCTCGAGTCAAAAAGTTTGCCCACCCCTGTTCTAAAGTCATTCGAAAAATATGCACGCGGGACCTTACTCCATCACAAGCATCTTGCTGGTCACAAGGTGCAGGAGCGAGCCAGGTATAGGCAGTCCTGCCCAGGAAGCCTGCAGGCACTGGGAAAGGACAGCAGCTGGACAGACCGAGGGCATATTCTTGCGGGGCAGGCGCGGTGCTCTGTATGTACCAGCGCAGCTTCGTCTCACAGAAGTAGCCGCTATGACTCTCCTTTTTTTGCAGATGAGGAAACGGAGGATTGCCCAAAGCCATACAACTACAAATGGGCAGAGCTGGGCTGTGAATGCAGGTCTGCTGAATGCCACACACGTAACCACACAGGCATCCTCTCTCTCACACACACACACATAACTCTCACCTCAGAGCTGGTGGGTTTGTGGATGGAAGATATCAGTTCTGTAGCTTGTACAGAATATTTTGATTTGCAAATAGAAAGAATTCTCTGAAGTACAACCTTAACCAAATTGTTGTAGACAGCTGGGGCGAGGACAGCTGCGACAGAAAAATGTGGCCGGATGCTCTGGGGGTGGCTGGGACGGGTGTGCAGTGAGGTGGCTCCAAGGAGAGGAAGCGGTGATGGGCCAAGGTAACAGCGACTGACAGATTAGATCACCCAGCCCCCAAACCATGGTGGAAGCAGTCCAGGACACACTATCTGTATCAGGTTATGCAAATGCAATTAGGACATAAAAATCTATTTCTTTGCCCATATCATTCCCAAATCATTCAAATAAATTAAAAATCTTTTTTTTCTCGCCCCTGAAGTATGTCTGATGTAATGAGGTGGAATGTCCTTTAGGGTTAAGAATCGAGACCTGAATTCTTGTTCGGATATGCATCCACTGGCTTAGTGGTGTGATCTTTTGCAAGTCCCTTAACCTCTCCCATTCTACATTTGTTCCTTTCTAAAAAAAGGGAGTTGGGCTAGTGACCCCTGAGGACTTTTGAAGTTTCAAACGGCTCCGGTGAATTGAGAACCCGCACTGTGTCTAGTTCTGCATTAAGCGATTTTGAGGTTTAGAAGCAGTTAAGAGGCACATCTGTAGCCCTTTGGGTCTGTGCTGCCCAATGCAGTAGTTACCAACCACCGGTGGCTATGGAGCACTTGGAATGTGGCTATCGTGACTGAATTACAACTTCATTTCATTTTAATTAAACTTAAATTAAGAAACGGGTCCTGTATTCATTTACTGAAAATGTTTATGTTTGAAACAATGTAGGGATATGAATCTTTTTTCAATGGTAAATTTTGTGCAATCTAAATACAGACCAAGTCTTTTCGATAAAAACTTAGCATCTAAATTGGGATGTGCTGTAAATGTAAAGTACCCCATGTTTAGGACAATATTAAAAAAGGATGAAAATATTAACAACTTTCATATTGATTACACATTGAAATGACAATATTTTGGATACACTGGCTTACATAAAATATATTAAAATTAACTCATTCTGCATTAGCTTTTTTAATGTGACTATGTTATGTGCTTTTGGCACGACTAGGAATCATTTTGGGTAAGTGAGGCAGGATGGAGGGACATGTTGAGTCCTGAATCTTCCTCAAGGCCACCGATGGTACAGTCTGCTCCTCAGCACCAGGGATTCCCTGGTACTTAACTAACCACAGTGCCCGAGTCCAAGCCAGCGCAGGCGAGTGTCCTTGGGACAGTGTGCTGAAGCCTCACGGGCACATCTGACACCAGGTACGAGGGTTAACAACCTACTTAGGGGCATGAATAGATCAGCACAAGGGTAGGGCCTGCACCTATGAACTTAGGACAGCGGTTCTCAACCTGTGGGTCGCGACCGCTTTGGGGGTTGAACGACCCTTTCACAGGGGTCGCCTAAGACCATCGGAAAACACATAATGAATATATGATTACATATTGTTTTTGTGATTAATCACTATGCTTTCATCATGTTCAATTTGTGACAATGAAAATACATCCTGCATATCAGATATTTACATGACGATTCATAACAGTAGCAAAATTACCGTTATGAAGTAGCAACAAAAATAATTTTATGGTTGGGGGTCACCACAACATGAGGAACTGTATTAAAGGGTCTCGGCATTAGGAAGGTTGAGACACAGGGCAAAGAGGTGACCGGGCTAGGAGTGGGGAGTGAACAACAGCACAGATTTCTGATTTCTGGAGAGCGAGACCTTCTGTAAAGTTGGGAATTGATGGGGAGGATGGTGAAAAGCTGGAGCCAAGGCAGAGGCAGGAACATGCAAGATCTGAAAAGCCCCCCAGGAGGCTGGCTGGTGGAGTGAAGGGCTTGTGGCCACAGGAAGGGGTGGTTGGTTTACCGCAGGGATGGAAAGATGCAACGTGACCTGGGCGGACTGAGAGGAGACTAAGAGCTGGGGACTCCTCAGATGCTGGGATTGGGGAGGCCCATAGATAAACCACACAGAACAGAAATCGCGACCAGACACCTGTGTCTGTAGCTACCAGGTGATCCCCAGAGGTTGCTTCCCGGTGCTGGTGCTGAGATGCCACCCACGTGTTTGCAAAAAGAGATGGGAACAGTCCCACTGGTTTGGGGACTTGAGGATAACGGTACCTGAAAAGTCCATGTCAGCGTGCGACTTTGTTGTTGTTTCCATCCTAACTTTAGGCTTCTCTTGTCCCTCTAATAGTTAGCAACCATGAACTGGATAGACGGAAGCAATATTCCCAGGTGACGAGGCTTAGTTAGGGACTAGACACGTTAAACTGGAACGAGTCAGTTCAGTGGAAACTGGCAGACCTCTCTGAGTGGCACTGAGGCCTTTCATGCATTTGTCTTGGGGAGAACGCAGCATGGAGAAGCACACGGGTACCGGGAGTTCGCTTGGCTTCCGGCACAGAGCAGGGAAAGCGGAAACCTCCTCTTTCATGGTGAGTGTGGAAGGCTTTAGAAGGAGAGTGAGCCAATATATTTCCCCCCAATATGTTTTCCCAATAGTCCCCTATAATTATCGTAAATATCTGCAACCAATCCTACATGACAAGGAACGAGACAAAAGCGCACTGTGTCCTGCACAGAGCTTTCAACCTCTGCATTCTCTGCAAAAGGTCGCAGAGCCCGGGTCCTGCGCCGCGGGCTGCCGTCGTTTCGGGCAGCGCCCCGTCCGTCCACAACACCCGCAATTCACCCGGTCGGGACTTGGCGCACCCGCCGCAGCCAGGCCTGGGAGGTGAGGGCGCTGGAGCCACGGGGATGCTCGCCACGTCGCCCCAACTGCGCTTCGCACTTCCGCGCGGGTTCTGGTCACGAGGGTCCGAACACGGGCCTCCGGTAGGGACCGAGGTTGGATGAGTGGGAAGCCGTGACGCTCCTGCGGCTTCTTCCCTCTCCCAACCTGCAGACACTCCCACCCCGTGGGCCGCCCCCTCTGAAGGCGGGAGGGGTGCCGCCAGGGAGAGCCACGGCCCGGCCGGCGGGCCCGCAGCGCCCGATCACGCCTCCCAGGTAGCGCGGACCTCTGCGCCCCACCTGCCCCGCGGCCCCGCCCACCTCCGGCTCGCCCGCCGCCGGCCACGCCCTCTCCCGCGCTGGCCCCGCCCCTCAGCACGCGCCGCCAGCTGGCGCCCCGCCCTCCCATCACGTGACAGCCCCGCCCGCCCTGCGCGCTCCGATTGGCTCTCCGGGCGGAGGGGTGGGCCTTAGCCTACAGCCCTGCCCCGCAACGCGGCTGCAGTTTTCAAACCTCAACTGTAGGCTCGGGTCGCCGTCTCCGCCGCCGTCGCCGCCGCCGCCGCCCGGAGCCACCTCGCAGGGGCCGGGAGCCACCTCACAAGGGGCCGGGTCACCGCTGGGCGCCGGGGTGCGGAGAACACCAGCGGGTCCTGCGCGCGGGGCTGCCGGACCCTCACCGGCTGGAGCTGGGACCGTCCTGCCGTGGCCGCCGGCGCGGGGCGGACGGGAGACCCTCGGAGGGGCCGCTCCGAGAGGACCCGCCGCGGCCCGAGAGGTCAGTGTCCCCTCCCCGCGCGTCCGCGTCCACCTGGGGTTGGGGGTTTCCTGGGGGCGGCGACCCCTTCCCCAGAACCAGCCCCCCCTTCACCTCTGGGGCCGAGACCGCCGGGGGGGAGAAGTCCGAGGAGGGGCCCCGGCGCGTGGGCGGCCCGTGGGCGGACCCGGAGACCCCGACCCCCGGCCGGCAGAGGGGGGGTCCAGGGCAGCCAGCTCCTCAGGCGGCTCCTCTGCCCCGGCCGGGTCGCCGCATCCGGGGGGTGTCCCGCTTCCCCAGCTCCCGGTGTCCTGCGTGGGTATGGGTTCTCCTGCACGCACTCGCCAGGGTGTTGTGCGCGCGTGTCCGTTCCATGAGAGCCCCCAGCCAGACCTACGG
>NW_005871051.1:3052216-3053210 GCF_000147115.1 Myotis lucifugus | reverse complement strand
CGCCCCCCCCGTCCGAGCGGTGCGTGCCCTCGGGGGGCGTGTGAGTCGCTGCGCGTGGGGCGCTGCTCGACCCGCGGGTGGAAGGGACGATCCCCGGCCCGGGCGGTTTCCCGGGTCTGGTTTCCTTCGGCGCCGCATGAACCGCCGAGGTGCCCGCGACCCAGGCGCAAACCGGGTGGGTGGCCGTGCGACGCCTCCTGGGTTTAGCGCGGGGAGAAGTCCTTCATTTGGGTTCCCCGGAGAGAGGCGTCGAGGCCAGCTGGAGGGGGCTGCACGGCGGCTGCCGGCTGATAGCAGTTCCTGGAGGGCGGGGAGTGGAGTGGGGGGTGGAGTTGTGATGCGATGCAGTGGTTCGCAACCTCCTGGCCCTTTAAATACAGTTCCTCATGTTGTGACCCAACCATAAAGTTATTTTCGTGGCTACTTCATCACTGTAATGTTGCTACTGTGATGAGTCGTCATGTAAATATCTGATATGCAGGATGGTCTTAGGCGACCCCTGTGAAAGGGTCGTTCGACCGCCAAAGGGGTCGCGACCCACAGGTTGAGAACCGCTGGATTAGAAGCATCCCGTCTTGGAGTTGCATATTGAAAGTAAGAAAGAGAAAAAAAAGAGCTTTAAAAGTCCCTCCGCGTGGTCAAATGTCAGTGTGAGGCCTGTGGATCCCGTTCCTGGCGGCTTGGCCGAGCAGATGTTGACATCTGGGCCCTGGTGATCGGCTGAGTCGGCGGGAGGCCCGCCTGGGGTGGCCCCTTTAAACTCACCGGACGGCGGGCGGACAGATGCCGGGACGCTGACAGCCGGCGGGACAGACTGACGATGAACCCACTTTCCCATTGATACCGCCTTTTATAGCTTCATCGCGAACTGCCCAGAAGTAGTTTTCATCAGCTTCTGAGGTGCTTGTTTTGTGAATATTGAACCACACGGACCTGTGTGTTTTTGAAAAGGCAGGTCCATGGAAACAGCGCCCTAGTTTGAGACACCCCCCCC